>NC_053028.1:112187775-112487775 GCF_003073215.2 Triticum urartu
AGTCAACTAGGCCGTGTCCGATCATCACGTGAGACGGACTAGTCAACATCGGTGAACATCTTCATGTTGATCGTATCTACCATACGACTCATGCTCGACCTTTCGGTCTCTTGTGTTCCGAGGCCATGTCTGTACATGCTAGGCTCGTCAAGTCAACCTAAGTGTTTCGCGTGTGTAAATCTGGCTTACACCCGTTTGTATGTGAACGTAAGAATCTAACACCCGATCATCACGTGGTGCTTCGAAACAACGAACTGTCGCAACGGTGCACAGTTAGGGGGAACACTTTCTTGAAATTTTAATGAGGATCATCTTATTTACTACCGTCGTTCTAAGAAAATAAGATGTATAAACATGATAAACATCACATGCAATCAAATAGTGACATGATATGGCCAATATCATATTGCTCTTTTTGATCTCCATCTTCGGGGCTCCATGATCATCATCGTCACCGGCATGACACCATGATCTCCATCATCGTGTCTTCATGAAGTTGTCTCGCCAACTATTACTTCTACTACTACAGCTAACGGTTAGCAATAAAGTAAAGTAATTACATGATGTTTATGTTGACACGCAGGTCATAAATAAATAAAGACAACTCCTATGGCTCCTGCCGGTTGTCATACTCATCGACATGCAAGTCATGATTCCTATTACAAGAACATGATCAATCTCATACATCACATATATCATTCATCACAACCTTTTGGCCATATCACATCACATAGCATACCCTGCAAAAACAAGTTAGACGTCCTCTAATTGTTGTTTGCATGTTTTACGTGGCTGCTATGGGTTTCTAGCAAGAACGTTTCTTACCTACGCAAAACCACAACGTGATATGCCAATTGCTATTTACCCTTCATAAGGACCCTTTTCATCGAATCCGTTCCGACTAAAGTGGGAGAGACAGACACCCACCAGCCACCTTATGCAACTAGTGCATGTCAGTCGGTGGAACCGGTCTCACGTAAGCGTACGTGTAAGGTTGGTCCGGGCCGCTTCATCCCACGATGCCGTCAAAACAAGATTGGACTAGTAACGGTAAGCATATTGAACAATATCAACGCCCACAACTACATTGTGTTCTACTCGTGCATAGAATCTACGCAATAGACCTAGCTCATGATGCCACTGTTGGGGAACGTAGCAGAAATTCAAAATTTTCCTACGTATCACCAAGATCTATCTATGAAGAAATCAGCAACGAGGGGAAGGAGAGTGCATCTACATACCCTTGTAGATCGCTAAGCGGAAGCGTTCAAGAGAACGGGGTTGATGGAATCGTACTCTTCGTGATTCAAATCACCGATGATCCTAGTGCCGAACGGACGGCACCTTCGTGTTCAACACACGTACAGCCCGGTGACGTCTCCCATGCCTTGATCCAGCAAGGAGAGAGGGAGAGGTTGAGGAAGACTCCATCCAGCAGCAGCACAACGGCGTGGTGGTGGTGGAGGAGCGTGGCTATCCTGCAGGGCTTCGCCAAGCACCGCGGGAGAGGAGGAAGGAGAGATGCAGGGCTGCCTCATCTAGAGGAGAGGAACTCGTGTGTTATGAGCAGCCCAAACCTCAACTATTTATAGGGGAAGGGGAGGGGCTGCGCCCCCTTTAGGGTTTCCACCCCTAGGGGTTGCGGCCAGCCTAGATACCATCTAAGGGGGCGGCCAAGGGGGAGGGGGAGAGGGAGGCGCACCAGGATGGGCCTTAGGGCCCATCTGCCCTAGGGTTTGCCCCCTTCTCCTCTCCCTTGCACCGTGGGCCCTTGTGGGGGGGCGCACCAGCCCACCTGGGGCTGGTCCCCTTCCATACTTGTCCCATGAAGCCCTCCGGGGCTGGTGGCCCCACTTGGTGGACCCCCGGGACCCTCCCGGTGGTCCCGGTACGTTACCGATAAAACCCGAAACTTTTCCGGTGACCAAAACAGGACTTCCCATATATAAATCTTTATCTCCGGACCATTCCGAAACTCCTCGTGACGTCCGGGATCTCATCCGGGACATCGAACAACATTCGGTAACCACATACAAACTTCCTTTATAACCCTAGCGTCATCGAACCTTAAGTGTGTAGACCCTACGGGTTCGGGAACCATGCAGACATGACCGAGACGTTCTCCGGTCAATAACCAACAGCGGGATCTGGATACCCATGTTGGCTCCCACATGTTCCACGATGATCTCATCGGATGAACCACGATGTCAAGGACTTAATCAATCCCGTATACAATTCCCTTTGTCTATCGGTACGATACTTTCCCGAGATTCGATCGTCGGTATCCCGATACCTTGTTCAATCTTGTTACCGGCAAGTCTCTTTACTCGTTCCGTAACACATCATCCCGTGATCAACTCCTTGATCACATTGTGCACATTATGATGATGTCCTACCGAGTGGGCCCAGAGATACCTCTCCGTCACACGGAGTGACAAATCCCAGTCTCGATTCGTGCCAACCCAACAGACACTTTCGGAGATACCCATAGTGTACCTTTATAGCCACCCAGTTACATTGTGACGTTTGGCACACCCAAAGCATTCCTACGGTATCCGGGAGTTGCACAATCTCATGGTCTAAGGAAATGATACTTGACATTAGAAAAGCTTTAGCATACGAACTACACGATCTTGTGCTAGGCTTAGGATTGGGTCTTGTCCATCACATCATTCTCCTAATGATGTGATCCCGTTATCAACGACATCCAATGTCCATGGTCAGGAAACCGTAACCATCTATTGATCAACGAGCTAGTCAACTAGAGGCTCACTAGGGACATGGTGTTGTCTATGTATCCACACATGTATCTGAGTTTCCTATCAATACAATTCTAGCATGGATAATAAACGATTATCATGAACAAAGAAATATAATAATAATCAATTTATTATTGCCTCTAGGGCATATTTTCAACAACCGGTACTAATGATGTTCGCCCGCCTAGCCGTTGGAACCGGCACTAATGGACACATTAGTGCCGGCTCAAATTCAAACCGACACTAATGTGCTTCACATTTGACCCTTTTTCTACTAGTGCGTCCTCCACACGTACCGCTCTGACAGCTTGGCGTGGCGCACTAAGGCGGCCAGGATCTCCAAGGATGCGGAGACAGACCACGACAAGCTGACGCGGCATGAATGCACCAGAGTGATTTGGCAAGATAAGTCCTAACTATTTGGTTATATGCATCCTAACTATGTAGAGGCCAGCTGCCGCTCAACATGCTTTGTATCCACTTGATATTATATTTTAAGTTAATAAAAGTTTCCTTTCTTGGGGAAAAAAGTAACCTGCTGACGGCAAGGGGTGGAAAGTTCTCTTGTAATGCTAGTGTTTGACAGTGTGCCCAATGCTGTATGAAACAAATAGCTGAACTAATTGTGTAGATTATCTAAAAACTTTGTTTTATCTCTTTACGAGTATATTAAAGTTTTAGAATGAGAAACTTTGAACATTTTAACTGGAAAGCTAATTAAACACACCGAGCTTAATTAGTGGAACATTCAACATTGCAGCAAAGGATGAACTGGACTTTAGATGCAAACCAAGCACATGCATGCCAACAGGCATTGTTCCAGTATCATACTTTCTGCCATAGTCCATATATAAGTACAAGGTCAAATAGTTTCTTGTCGTAGAGTACTTCTTCAGCAAGCAAGCTAGCTAGGCAAACACCATACTAATTAGCAAACTCAATCAGCTAGAGGCGTTGAAAATTTTATAATAGCCGATGGCAACGCTTCTTGTCTCCCGATTTCTATGGCCGGCTTGCGAATGATGCCATGCAAGCAAGTGCTTGCACTATCGCATTTTATTCAATTATATCACACAAGTGCTTCTGAACAATTAAAGAAATGCTAAATAGAGAAAAGCATTTATCTTTTCCGCAAAAAATAAAGATAAGCATTATCTAAGTCAATTTTGTCGCACAGTACTAGTTTGCTCCACGGATTCTCACCATCAATTTTCAGGTCAACCTAGTGAGCTTTTATTTATGCAGAGAGGTGTGTGAAGCATGCAGCAGCCTCTTTATCAACCTTATAAAAAGAATTCACCAAACCATAATAAGCAATAAACGCAGGCGTGTATACAACTGAGAAGCAGTAATGCGTGGTCTTGATATGGCAAATACAATCTTACCGAACCATGTATGGTTGTCTAACCAGATCAAAGTTCCATTGCTCTTCCTATAAATGCGGAGAAGAAATTCCTGCCTCTGTGGTCTGTACTGCAGAGAAGCTGGCCGACTTGAAGTTCATTTCGCCAGAACTTTCTTCCGAGTGTTTGTTGTAGGACTAGACCTGGGAGACATCAGAGAATGCGGCATTTCAAGCATACGATGCCCTTCTCTTACTTAGGTCGTTTAAAGACAGCCACAAAAGGGCTTGTTTTCTCTCTACCACTTGAAAGTTGGGACAAGTTGTTTGTAATTGTATTTCTCCTTTAGGTAATATATTTACCAAACCAAGCAGTACTCCTTTGTGCTACAAAATCAGGATATAAAGCAAGGTATATGTTTAAAACCGTCAGTGTAACAGATATTGTACTACTGATTGATCTTTAATTGTGTTATACGAATGGTTTCGATGTTTTATTGAAAACTGTGTAAATATTCATTTTTGTGAATGTTCTTACTCTACTTGCTCATATTTGTGACCGAACCATGTGTGTATTCTATTTCTCATGTCTTACCTCCATCTCATAATTGTAGTTTTATATTTGAAATGAATGCTAACTATCTATATTATCGGTTCATGCTATTTTCGACATGGCGATCATGGTGATATTTGCAGCATCACTAATATGTGGCATTGCAGAGCTTGCTTTTTTAAGACAGCCAACCCCGCCTTAAGATATGCCTTAGAAAATCCAAAATTTAACGTCGGTGAACATCGAATCAGTTGTATTCTTTATCCTTTTATTTATGGAAGGGCTAATCAATAAATGGCTGTAAAATTATATAACCTATCAATTTATATAAAACATATGCGTTAAACATCTACTTTTGATTTGTTTTAAACATGTGGTATATAAGGTCTCGATATTCATGACTAATTTGGTGCTGCGTATTGGTAGCAGAACTATATGTTCTCATCTCCCTGTTGTGCCATGCTTGTGAAAGAACTATTTATGATCTTTGTTTGCTCAAAAGATTTTCACCACAAGTTTTCAGGTTGACATAGAGCCTTATTCATGCAGAAAAATCTACAGCATTCAGGAACCCTTGTGTCAATCATGTAAATCTTTTCACCAAACAATATAATCAATGCATACTTCAATATCCATTTCAAAAACAAATGTAGACTTCAATACCACTGACAATCATCTAACGTGTGGTCAGAGTTGTATGGTTGTGAGAATCACTCGCCGAGTCCTACAAAATACGGGAGATGGAATGCCTACTTCCGCACTTCAGAAGAGCTGGCCGCCTTGATGTTTATTTCGCCATCATTATCATTGTGTGCGCGCAACGTCACCGGTTCGGCGGAGGGCTCCGTTTCAGCCAATCGCGAGATCGGGACGCCGTGGCTTCCGGTGAAAATCGCGTCTGACTGCGGTCATGGCGGACGATGGCGGCGTCTCGGACGTCGTTCCCTTCTCGAGGCATCGTCGTTGTAGGTCACGTCAACCTGATCGAAAGGTTCCGGGGGAAACCCTTGATCTGGATCTACCGGATCGGACGATGGCGCCGTTTCGATGTCGTTCTCCCTCCTGGGGGTATCGTTTTGGAGCAAGTGTTGGCTAGAGGGGACAAGAGGAGGAGCGGCGTGGCATCTGGCACGTCGACAACGGCGGGTCTCAGCGGCATGGAGCAGCGGGGGTCTCGCCGGTGGGCGTGTGATGATGGACGAGTGCAGGATGGTGGCGCTGTCTGGCGTCGTGGTGGCGTCGATGGCAGTGAGGCCTGGCACGGTTCATGCAACAGTTCAGCTCTGAAGATGGATTGATGGTACGTGGCTGCGGCGGCCTCATACCCGGCAGGGGGCCTGGTTAAAGAGCACACCGGACTGGTGGGTGCCCATACCCGGAAGGAGTCCTGGTTGGGATCTCAGGTCTCATATGTTAGGTTTGGCTGCGAGGTCTGTTTGGTATTAGGCCCAGACCATCAGCGCCCCTTCATCAGTTAGATAGGAGTAGCGACAAAGGTTGCGAAGATGGTGGCTTTGGTCTTACTATTGTACGACTTTGTAAGGTCTTGTGTTAATAATCAATAAAGTGGCCGTATGCATCGTCCAGATGCAGAGGCCGGGGGTATTCCTCCTTTTCGAAAAAATCATTGTGTGCGCGCAGTAGGAGAATAGGCATGGAAGGCATCCGAGAAGGCATTGTTTCATCTATTTGAGGAATCAGCATGCCATTCGTCATTGGTCTAGAAATAACGGTACCAGGTCCCTCACTGAACGGACTTCTCCTGCCGCGGCCGTTGTCCATGGTTGCAACTCAGCTGGCCCAAGATCTCGATCTAGATTAGCCGAGAGAATATGCAGAAATTTTGGCACTTCTGCTTTCTTGGAATCAGGATCGTTTGCACCTTGGGCATATTGCACATGCATGTTGGGTTGTAGCAGATTGCTCAACATTTTTATCATGCACAATATATCTGTGTAAAATTAGCTAATATCAACCAATACCCACCTCTGCTCTGTTACAATCAGCATGTCAAATGGTAGGTGGTAGCAACAGACCTTTTGCTCCAGTTGCCTCTGTGCATGGAGTCTAAGGAATATACTAACAGTGACGATTTGTCAAGCTGATCTCAACTATCAGGTGTATGGTGTTGATGCGATCATACTGATCATTTAAATAATATGTTGATGTAATAGTTAGTACCTACTCCCTCCGTTCCAAATTACTCGTCGTGGTTTTAGTTCGTTCTAAATTACTCGTCGTGGTTTTAGTTCAAATTTAAACTAAAACCACGACGAGTAATTTGAAACGGAGGGAATACATATGAGATTAGAAATACCTAATCATGCCCAAGGAAGGCCAAAGGCTGTTGTCGCCCGTCAGACGATGCATTAATTACTTATTTGCAGGGGTACTATGTGTTCATCCCATGTTGATCTGCTTCATATTTGTGACTAAATTAATTGTGTTCTTATCAGTATCTAGTAATTCCTATGTCTTGGTTCCAATTAAGAAAAATATTATAAGAGATCGGCAATACCTACTCATGCAAATCATTCCGTTACGGGAAAAAATAAAATAAAACGCAAATCATCCCATTGCACCCATAGGGAAAACATCGCGACACCTCCCCAGGGTGGCGCCAGTGGGCGATCCGCGGGCCGGGGCACTAGACGCGGCAGCGAACCTTCTCGATCAGCTAGGGCGAGGCCAGTGGGGGGCGAGCATGCAAAGGCCAGGGCAGCGCCCAAGACCATGCATCGGCGAAGCTCGCCCTCATGGCTGGCAGAAACCCGTGTTCTCTGGTGATGGTGGGTGTGGTGGCAGCCATGGATCTGGATCCCACCGGATTCATTGCCGGCTTTTGTAACACCCCGGATGTAATTTACCTTATATGTACTCCAACTCTTGCCGTTTCCGGCGCTAAGTTATTTTATTTCCTCGGGTTCGGGTTTTTGTCTTCATGTGTTGTTGCCGTTGTCATGCATCTCATATCATGTCATCATGTGCATTGCATTTGCATACGTGTTCGTCTCATGCATCCGAGCATTTTCCCCGTTGTCCGTTTTGCATTCCGGCGCTCCTATCTCCTCCGGTGGCCCTTTCTACCTCTTTTCGTGTGTGGGGTTAAACATTTCCGGATTGGACCAAGACTTACCAAGCGGCCTTGGTTTACTACCGGTAGACCGCCTGTCAAGTTTCGTACCATTTGAACTTCGTTTGATACTCCAACGGTTAACCGAGGGACCGAGAAGGCCTCGTGTGTGTTGCAGCCCAACACCCTTCCATTTTGGTCCAAAACCCACTAAAACTCTCTCCATCATCTAGAGCGTTCGATCACGATCGCGTGGCCGAAAACCGCACCTCAGTTGGACTCTCCTAGCTCCTCCTATGCCTATATATAGATCCTCTCCCGAAATTTTCGTGTCTTCTTCCCCAAAACCCTAATAGATCTCCTCCTCGCGCCGCCGGACGAACTCCAGCCAGGCCGGACATGTCCGACCTGCACCGCGCCGCTGCCCCGCACCAATAGCGTGCCGCCACATGTCCCCGCGGGCGCCCACATCGCCGCCGACCGCGCGGGCCTGCCAGGCCCAGCGTCGGCCCTCCCCGCCGCCGTCCGGGCCGAAGCCGCGCGCCGCCCGCGCCCGCTTCTTCCTCCTCGCGCCGCCGCCTTCCTCCCGTCGGCGAGTTCCGCCATTCGCCATCACCGGCCGCCGCCTCGCCAGACTCGGGCCGGAGCACCTCGCCGCGCCGCCCACTCCGCCCGGAGCCGCCCAACGCCGAGCGCCGGTGCCGCCCCACGAGTCCCCGGCCTTCCCGAGCCCTAGCTCTACCGGTCGCCGTCGTCTTCGTCAACTCCGGCGAGAGCGTCGCCGCCTTGAAGTCCGTGCGCACCAGATCCAGATCCGCTGCTACAGTAACCCTAGGGGTTGACCTCGTTTTTTCTAAGTCTGCATATTTTTTTGCATTGTTCATCGCATCGTAACTCCGCATCCGTAGCTCCGTTTGGGCGTGTAGCATATCAAAATGTTCATCTCAAAGAGTACATCATTCCATCTCATGGCATCATCTGCATTTGAGCTCATCTTGATGCCCGAAATGCTGTTGGAAGAGAGCTATTTGAGATAATTGTCAGACCTGCTGCATCAAATAGCTATTTGTCATTTTTGCCATGTTTAATGTGTGCATGTTATGCTCCTGAGTTCTACATGTGTTTTGTTATATGCCATGCCATCTTTACAGAGATGCTTACCATGTATTTTTGTGACATGTGTGGTGACTAGCACAAGCTTGCAAATTAGTACATTCGTTAATGCTGATTTCAGGGACTTAGAATTTCACCAAGTCCTTGATCTGTTTTTATCAATATGCCATATGTTCATGTTGTTTCCTAGTGATCCGTGCCTCTTTTGAGGATGATCAGTAAGGATGATTTGTTATTATTGTGGTGCTTTATCCATCCATGTCTTTGTTTGCAATTATGGAGCACTCTAGCTTGAGTCAATCGAGCTCTACTTTTGCTATTTCGTGAATCCTGGTAGATTGTTTACTTGTTAGCGATTTTGCCGAGGATGTTGTTGTCGATCCGTGCATGCTATGTTGTTGTTCTTGCCATGTCTAGCTTATATAATATGTATTCGTGATGGGTGTATGCTTAGTTTGTCATTCCATGCTCCATAGTGAGTGCATCGAGCTCGTAAACATGCCTACTCGTTAACAGATTTGCATGCTCCAGTTATTCACTAAGTCTGTAATCTGATTATGTTTTTGTCATGTTCACATGCTTACAATTGTATTTCCTGATCCCTTTTGGCTCACGGTAACTAAGGGACTTTTGTTAAGCTCTTTGAGTAGCTCCATGCCATGCCTTGCTTTGTCATGTTAAGTTCCTGTAGCATATAGTTTTCATACTCCAAAGTGTGTTACCTGAAGTTAAATTGCAGGCTTGTGTTAATTTCACTAAGTCTGAAACCTGTTTATCGTTTGTGTTTTTGCCATGCTTATTTGAACCTGTTAATGGATGAATTGGCCGTAGCTCAGTGTTCATCTTTTGTCAAGAATCATGAATGGATCCCTCCCATGTATTTTGTTTCCATGTTTGAGTGCTGTAGAATAATTATTTTGATGCATTTAGATGGTTACTTGTTGTTTATCGTAGACCGGTGTCATATTTGTTTTGCTTGCCATTTCCAAACCGTGCATCCGATTCCGGTGATCTTTATATCAATTTCAACCGAAATCACCTCACCTTTCCAGTAGTACTCTTGGATTTCCAAGTTGAGGCCAGGTTCAATCATTCCTTATCAAATCTTGCATATGCATCACATATCGCATTCCGCATAGCATACCATGTTCGCATCTTGTTGTTTGAGCGTTGCACGTGGTTGATTGTGTTCCTTTTTCTTGTTTGTCTTGTTTGGGTAGATCCGGAAGACGAGTTCGCTAACGAGGAGCCCGTTGAGAGTGCTTACGAGGATCAAGTCAACTCTGACAACTTTGCAGGCAAGATGATCATACCCTCGAAATCACTTCTATCTTTGCTTGCTAGATGCTCGCTCTTTTGCTATGCCTATGCTACGATGCCTACCACTTTCTTATCATGCCTCCCAAATTGCCATGTCAAACCTTTAACCGTTCATATCCTAGCAAACCATTGATTGACTATGTTACTGCTTTGCTCAGCGCCTCTTATAGCGTTGCTAGTTGTAGGTGAAGATTGGAGATCGTTCCTTGTTCGAACATTGTTTTATTGTTGGGATATCACTATATTATCTTATTATCTTAATGCATCTACATACTTGGTAAAGGGTGGAAGGCTCGGCCTTTTGCCTAGTGTTTTGTTCCACTCTTGCCGCCCTAGTTTCCGTCATATCGGTTTTAAGTTCCCGGATTTTGCGTTCCTTACGCGGTTGGGTAATAATGGGAACCCCTTGACAGTTCGCCTTGAATAAAACTCTTCCAGCAATGCCTAACTTTGGTTTTACCATTCGCCACCTAGCCTCTTTTTCCCTTGGGTTCCGCGGACTCAAGGGTCATCTTTATTTAAACCCCCGGGCCAGTGCTCCTCTGAGTGCTGGTCCAACCTGTCAGCTGCCGGTGACCACCAGGGGCAACTCTGGGCTGGCCTACCCGTACCTTGGACAATCCGGTGTGCCCTGAGAACGAGATATGTGCAGCTCCTATCGGTATTTGTCGGCACATCCGGGCGGTGTTGCTGGTTTAGTTTTACCCTTGTCGAGGATGTCTTGTAGAACCGGGATGCCGAGTCTGATCGGAATGTCTCGAGAGAAGGAATATCCTTCGTTGACCGTGAGAGCTTGTGATGGGCTAAGTTGGGACTCCCCTGCAGGGTTTTGAACTTTCGAAAGCCGTGCCCGCGATTATGGACAGATGGCAATTTATTAATGTCTGGTTGTAGATAACATGGACCTTAACTTAATTAAAATGAATCAACTGCGTGTGTAACCGTGATGGTCTCTTCCTAGCGGAGTCCGAGAAGTGAACATGGTGTTAGAGTAATGTTTGACGTAGGTTGTTCTATAGTTCTTCGTTCGTGCTTTGCCTTCTCTTCTCGCTCTCTTTTACGAACAGGTTAGCCACCATATATGCTAGTCGCTTGCTGCAGCTCCATATTTTACCTTGCCTTTACCTATAAGCTTAAATAGTCTTGATCGCGAGGGTGCGAGATTGCTGAGTCCCCGTGACTCACAGATTACTTCCAAACCAGATGCAGGGACCGATGATTCCGTTCCAGATGATGCGCTTGAGCTCAAGTGGGAGTTCGACGAAGACTCACGCCGTTACTATGTGTCTTTCCCTGATGATCAGTAGTGGTGCCCAGTTGGGCCGATCGAGGCCGTGTCGCATGTTGGGGTTGATCTTTTATTTTGGTGCCGTAGTCGGACCATGAGTGTATTGGATGATTGTAATGCTATTTATGTATTTGTTTGACGTGATGAGTGCAAGCCAACTATGTACCTTTTCCCTATTATCTATTTACATGGGTTGTTGTGAAGATTACCTTACTTGCGACATTGCTTTCAATGCGGTTATGCCTCTAAGTCGTGCTTCGACATGTAGAAGATATAGCCGCATCGAGGGCGTTACAGCTTTGCCCATGGACGGCGGCCGACGACGCGATGAGGTGTCGGCGAGGGATATGGGTTCCCCACCGGCTTTCCGACTGTTGCGTGCATCGTCACAACGCGGCTTAGCGTAGATCTAGGCAGTTGCTGGTTCAGAGTGGCGTGAATGTCAGTGAAAACCATGTCGACCTCGGTCATGGAGGACGATGGAGACATCTTGTGCGTCGTCTCCTTATTGAAGGCCTTGTCGATTGCAATCATTGTCGCCTTGTTCCGGCTGCTCAGGAGGAAACCCTAGATCTAGGATTTCTAGATCAGACGACAACGAGGCCTTCGGGGCCATTCTCTCTCTCAGGGGCATCGTCTTAGAGCAGGTGCTGGTTGGATAGCATAACAGAAGGAGCGGTATTGCATCTATCATTGCGACGACGGCGAGTATCGGCTACGTGGCGCAGCGGAACCGTAGCAACAGACACATGTTGATGGACGCGCACAGGTGGTGGAGCTATCTGGTGCCATGGTGGTGTCGAAGGCAGAATGGTCTCACAAAGTGAGTGCCCTGATTGCTCCTGAAGGTGGGAAGGCGCAAGATGGCGACAGATGATTTTTAGAGCATGTGCATGCGGTTGCGCGTAGGATATGCTAGACCGGTTGGTGCAATCGGCTTGTTGGCAGGCGGCTTGGTGAGGTCACCAAATTAAATGGTGTGTGTTGATGGCAGGTCAGGATACATCGTCAAGCTAGTAGGTGCAACGACTTTAGTTATCAGGAAGGTGGCTTTGGATGGACTATGTATTTGTCTTGTCAAGTTTTGTTGAATAATACAATAAAAAAATTGTGTGCATCAATTAATGTATAGACCGGGGATTATGCTCCTTTTCGGAGAAAATACCTACTCATGCTAATTAAGGAAAATAATACAAGAGATTAAATATACTCGTGATCTCTCTCTTTTCCATGGTCCATAGGTAGAAGATAAAAGAGGTCTTGCCAAAGAGTACTACAGGAAGGAAAGCCAGGTTAAGAACATACTCCCTCTGTAAATTATTAAATCGTTTAAATCACTAGTGTACCGCTCGGTCAGCTAATAATTTACCAGGGTACCGCTCGGTCAGCTACAACTCTTCTTTGTCTCCAGATATTTGCCTGCCTTGTGAATGAAGAGGTGCTAACTTAGCTTGCAAATAATTACACGTGAGCAGAGTGCTCACAATATCAAGGAAGCCAGCTCACAACCCGACAAATGGGGATGATGAGGATCGCACTACCTCGGGCAGGCAACATGCTAGCGAGGTGAGCTGTACGTCAAGGAGGAGGGAAGTGTCATGTGAGAATAACCGCCTCGTCCATAAGTTAAACTTGTATGCCAAGGACGTGTATGCTGATGAGCGCCTATAACGTGTTCGCCGCGGACCTGCTGGATGTGATAGAAGTCATTTCTTAGTTTATGATCCGGATCGGCTCCTAAGGATTTGGCCCAATCGCGGACATGGGCATAGGATTTAGATGCCATGCGAAGTTGTTGGCGATCCCTTATGAACTCCATCATGTGATGGATGATGTAGAATCCATTATTCTTATTTCCTCCCGGTTGATGGACGCAGCAAAAGTCAGTTTTATGCCTGAAACCCGGCCGCCCTTCCTTTGTTTCTTGATCTCGATGTGGCCACCCCTCATCCCGAATTGTATATTAAACGAAGTCCAAACATGATAAAATTTTACAGATTTTTTTTGAAATATATGTGATTTTTGGTAGGAAGAATCAATGCAAACGGGGTCGACAAGGCAACAGGGCACCACCACCCCCCGGGGCATGGGGTGTTGCCTTGTGGCCACCTCGTAAGTCGGTTGGAGCCCAACCTCAACCACAAGGAAGCTTCTATCGGAAAAAAATTGTGTTAAAATTTCAGCCTGATCAGAGTTACAGATCTTCGGATATTTAAGAAACGGTTTTCAGCCAGAAACAGAGATGCAAAACAGATGGGACACACACACACACACACACAGAGAGAGAGAGAGAGAGAGATCCAACCTCAGAGGGGCTCCTGCCCTCCGGGAGCCATTGCGGCCAAGGACCAGAGGGGAAACCCTCCTCCCATCTAGGGGGGAGGCCAAGGAAGAAGAAGGAGGAGGGATCCTCTCTCCTCCTCTCTCCCGGCGGCACTGGAGCATTCGCTGGGGGAACCATCATGGTTGCAGTCTACTCCAAAAAGTCTGTCGTGTTTCTCAACACAAACATCACCTTCCCTCATTTATTATCAACGGTCCACTCTCCTGCAACCCGTTGTAGCCCTACTTGTACATGGTGTTTTATACTATATATTATTATCCAATGATGTGTAGCCATCCTATGATGTTTAAGTACATTCTTTTTGTTCTATGGGTTGATTGATGATTTGTTTGAGTTGCGTGTTATATTTTGGTGCTATTGTATGATGCCTCCCGTGCCGCGCATACGTAGGGGATTCCCGCTATAGGGTGTTGCCATACGTTTATGATGCACTTATAGTGAGTTGCGAGAGCGAGAGAAGCATAAACCCGAATAAGGGGTTGTTGCGTATGGGAGTAAAGGAGACTTTGAACATATAAAGGATGAGCAAGTGCGGCCAACTAGCGGCACCAGCCACGTCTCCTTTTATTCGCGTGTCCTCTCCTCTTCCTTTCCCCTCGCTCACTTCCTCCTCCGTCACCCGCAGAACCCTAGCCGCCTTCTCCCGCAGAACCTTAGCCGCCTCCTCTCCCTCTCCACCCAGCCGCCCCCTCCTTGACGGCCTCCGCCTTCTCCCTCTTGCCCAGAGCAGGGCGCCCCCCCCTTCTCCGACCGCCCGAGCACCTCCCTGGAAGCAGCATGTTCTCGTGGTGCGGTGGTGCTGCTGGGAAGAAGGAAGAGGTCAGCCGCGTCCCTGGGGTGCCGGTGGAGCCGCCCCTCCGTGAGATCCGGCCGCGGAGAGAGCCATGGTGACCCAGCCCTTCTCCTCCCGCGTCCCTTTCTTTATCACCAAGCTCGTGTTGGTGCTCTTGTTGACTTCTTCCTCCTCCTCGGTGCTCAACAGGTTAGGCGAGGTTGCTGGTGGGGCGAAGAAGCAGGGGAGGCAGGCGACAAGGACGAGAAGCAGCGGGTTGTCGTGGTGCGGTGGTGCTGCTGGGAAGAAGGAGGAGGTCAGCCGCGTCCCTGTGGTGCCGGTGGAGCTGCTCCTCTCAAGCCGGTGCACACACTCTTGTCATCTTCCTAATTTCCCTCCTCCTTCCAATGTATTTGTTTGTGCAGATTTTGTTTCTGTACGCCTACAAGGTGTTCAATGAAAGTCTTAGTAGGCTGGAGGGAAGGAGTGCTCTATGTAACCATGTGATTTCATTCTTCCAAAAACCGCCTAACAGTGTTTGATGAATGTCCTAGAAGTCTAGAGGAGAGGAGTGATCTATGTATGTGATATCATTCTTAAAAAAACCAGTTCCAGTCAGTTATAACAAGATGATTTTGTGATTAATAAGAATCCATGAGGTAAATAAAAGTGTAAAGAACAAAAAAAACTATCCGATCAAAACATTAGTTCCAGTCAATCATAGCAAGAATCCGTGTGGTAGATATTTGCTTCTATCTTGTGGGGTTCTCGACCCATAAACTAGCATTTGGTAGCTTGATTTCCTTCCCTGCTCGATAGGACTGTAGGAGACATGAAATTGTATATATTTTGTTTCATCACCAGGATATTTTTGGGTTCGCTTATGTTCTATTTGATCTTTTCCAAACACGGATAAGAAAAGACAACTGAAACATATGTTCACTAAAATGCATGCCTTTCTTTTCCATGAACCAATCAATTTTTAATAAGAGTTGCATGAGAGAAAAAAGAGAGCATGAACCATATATTTTCCTTTTGATCTTTGATGGCAAACTGAAAATCCTTGCGTATAATTTGTTGGGAGTCTCGTTAGACTATGATGTGATGTGGCTGCCGTTGGAAATTTATTCTGTCTATCCCGAGGATACTATATTAAGCTTGAAATTAGTCCTTTAGAGTATTGTTCATGTTTTGTTGTTTCTTTCTTTAGGTGGCATCCTCTTGGAACTGTTATGCATCCGCCCGTGATAAAAAATCTGGTCCAAAATTATGTGGCGTACAGTTTCTCAAAAACTTGGTTATCTATTTTATGTTCTATGCTTTGTAGACAAAAATACAGATGCTCAGTGCTATATATAATCATGTGGTATAAATAAGATAATTAAGCTATATATTTTTGTTCTTCAACCTCCTTTCAGTTTCAGATGGCCAACCATTAACTGTTAGAGATGAGAAGTACCTAACGTAAGACCAAAGGTGGGGTTCTGATGGTTTTGCTGGATGGCTACAGCTAATCGAGTGGTGTGAGACCCCTCTTGTGTCCCCAAGACATTGGTCCATGCTTCTTATTTTTGGATGCGTGCCTCTGACAAGCAGAATTCTTGTTTTTGCAGCTACGCACAGCAAGATTTTACACTTAAGATGTTTGCTCACATTCCCACCTTCAGTGCCTTGTACAACTGCTACTTTCCATCTCACTTTTTCCTGCAATGTGTCATGTTCATAGTTGTCAATGTCGACCTCACTTGATATCTTTTGGTTTTGTTACGAGAAGATCAAGATCTTTGATAAGATAGTAATGACACTTTGTTCTGCAATCTAGGAATGAATGAAACTTCAAGACCCTGTTGAACATGCACTCAATTTAGCCACAAAGAAACATAAGAACAATTGTGTTGGGCAACCTCACCCACAGGAGGAAAATCTCACAGTTTGGATGAGGATCTATAGTCCAAAGGTTGGTCAGGTCCTGATGGATTGAGAAGGTGAATAAATCTATTCTTGTGATTGGTTTCTTTGTGCTTTTGTTTCAATTGATTTAAGAGGTGAGAAACCTTGAGATTTCTGAATGTTTTTCCCAGTATGTTTGATCTTGGTTTTGGACAGACTCATGTTTGATAAGCCTTGTGTTTTGTGTGTTCTGGCCAAGGAGTGGAGAGGTTTAGGGACCATTATACTTATCTTCACGCAACTAACTGTATGTTTATATTTGTTAGCTATAGAAGTCTTTGTACTCTTTGGCCGTTTAGTTAGTTCTAAAGACAAATGGTGAATTGATTTTGCAACTACAGTGGTTAGAAAATGATTTTTTGTAATTGTTGACCGTTTAGTTAGAAATGTGTCAACAATCTGTGATGTATAAAGATTGCACTGATCATTAGAGACTATAGTTTTGGGTTAAAAAAGAGTCTCAGGTTTGATCTTCAGTTTGATACAAATTTTGCAGCTTTGCAGCCCATGACATGCTTGAATTTTGGTACACGTAAGATGTTAGATTATCCATTTTTATTATTTTTATACACTGTCTTCTTTGCTTTCACTTACCAAGTACCTTCCTTACGGAACCTTTGCTCTCAACCTGTATTAATTTACTTTACCCTTACAACCTAAGTATCTTTGCTTTCAACCTGCATTATTATTACTATCTCCAATGCAAGATAAACATATATCTTTGCTTTCACTTACTGGGTACCTTCCTTACTGTACCTTTGCTCTCAACCTGTATTAATTTAAAATTGAGGGAGATTGAGCAAGAGTGCCTTTTTTTATATAAAATGGATTCAACAACCAACTTTAGCCAAGAACAAACCATCAACAAGGAAGTGTAACCTGGGACAGGTGTGCAGAAATCCTTGAGAAAAGACATAAATCACTACAGAACTAAAAATGGTTATGGAGAGAGGAAGTTGATCTTCGCATTTCACTTCACTATACAATTTAATTTTTTTGTTGAAAGAAGAGTGAGTTCAGCCATGAACATGCATGATTATATAATTACATGCTTGCACCTCAACGACAATCGACGTCTGCTGGACCTATGAGTTTCTTTTGGTCTGATGAGTTCGTTCCCGTTTGTTTTGCAGGTTCTATGATATCGTGCTTTCTTCCATCTCTGTTCTATTCATCAAGCTTTTTTCATTTCAAAAGGAGAATCCCTGCAGGGCAGCCACGCATGACCCCACTCCCCAGTTTATTCGTTCATGGCACATCAGCTCTTTCACCCACTTGACCCAGCGATAAAACAAAGGGTTCAGTTCACCCAGTCATGTCCAAAGTAGCCTCACTCCCTTGTATTCCCTTGCAGGACTTGATCCGCTGTCACTCTCCGACTTATTATCATTCAAGATGGAGGTTTTACTTTCCAGCTTCAGCAATTTGTTAGATTTGGTAACTGAGGTCACGAGTGGAAAAGTAATACAGGCAGGCCAAACAAATCTGAGCCATTCATGTCATCCTGCTCCTCATTCATTTCATTCAAAAATTAAATCAGAAAAATTGTGGATGTTATTGTGGCATCAATACGGCTTCATTCCGCTTGATCCGGCATGGCAGAGGTCAATCTTCATCTTGAATGCCTATATGTATTTATTAATATCTTTTATTGTTTGTGTTTAGTGAATAAAAACTGCAGTAGATTCCCACCTCTTATTATGGATGCACAAGTGCTTCACAATGTTTCCGTTGCTGATATCTTTGCCCTGTCTGTCTAGGTTAAATGTCAGTGCTTCACAATGCGCCTTTTACTTTGCACGATCTAACAATGCATGCCAGACTTCTGATAATTATACAATAGTATGCAGCGGTGCTACTAAGGCATGCTGAATGCGGAGTTTTATTTCATTTATGTTAGTACCCATGCGAATATTGAATTGTTTTACTTCGATGGTTTAACACATGTCATAATATAGTTGGTAGTTAGGAGAAGGCATTAATCTTTTTGTTTCTTTAGCAAATACTCCCTCCGTTTCAAAATAGATGACTCAGTTTAGTACAAAGTTGGGTCATCTATTTTGGAACGGAGGGAGTAGTTCTCATGTTACAGGGTGCGTGGACAAACAGATGCAAGGGGCATTGTTTCACACAACACCCACACCAATGACCACTGGACGAGTGAAGCAAAAGGACTTGTGAACAACATGAAAAAGTTTCAGCCATCTTTTGATTACACGGAAATATGCCTTTGATGCATCCGTGTTATTATTTAGTGACCGATTGTGTTTAGCAACTTCAGTGTGTATATCAAAATTACTACTCTCTCCATTCGAAAAGGCTTGTCCTTCAAATGGATGTATGTAGCATCAAGTTAGTGCTAGATACATTCATTTGAGGAACAAACTTGGGACAAGATTTTTCGGATGGAGGGAGTATATGATGTAATTGACCACTATCACTGAGAAGTGCTTCTGGACACAATGCTCTATATAATCATGTCTTTAGTGTATTTTATTGTGCCACCTGCGTATATAGCTACTTGAATCTTCTAATTGCAAACTTAAACATTTGCATTTTGTTCTTTGTTTCAGTTGGGCTTTTACGTCAATTTTATCAGTTTCATACATTATAAATGAGAAAAAATATATTTTTATACAGATCCACGATGCTTCGCAAAAGAGCATACATCAACATCGTCTGCTACCAAAAAAACAAAGTAATCTCTTTTAGTTCTTGCTTCAAATTTGTCTCGCGCGCCAAATGGCGCGACAGGTCATCTAGTGCTATTTAAGCTATGGTTAGGTTTACCTTAAAGATTTCTAATAGTTACGGATGCTTGCTAGAGGTTCAATCATAAGTTTATATGATTCAAGTATAGAAAGTATGTTAGCTCATGCCTCTCCCACATATAGAATTGCAATAATGATTAGCGATCTTGTTATCAATTGCCTAGGACAATATCGCAAATCCTACCACCACTATTCCACACTCGCTATACTAAATTATTTGTTCTTTTATTAAAACATCTCCGGTCGCGCGTGTTTATATTATCAGCCAAGACGGCTTCAAAAGGGCGCGACGCGAAGCTTCGCTTTAGTATCAAAGTCGTGGGACATGTCTAAGTCAAGATTTCTAAGGCGTTGATAGAGGTGGAGAAAGTCATGGCAGCTGCGATTGGAGGTCTTGAAGCGTTGATGGAAAGGTGTACTGGATGCAATGAAGACTGTGTGCTAGGTGTTTGATGGATGGCAACAGCGCCCTTGGCAAGAGGGGGCGGCAGCACTGGAAGTTTGCAATTTTGGTGGTGCTCCTCGAGGACCGAGTCTCGATTTCCAGGGTGAAATCTAAAGGTCCGGCCTTCATTGGTTGTACCTGACAATGGCCTTGTTGAAGGCATTGTTTCTTCGGTGAACTCGGACTTTCTCCAGGGTGAAAACTCAAGATTTTCGATCGGGCAACGACAACGCTTATGCATTGTTTCCTTCTTGAAGGCGTTACTTTTGAAGAATCTTTTTGTAAGTCAGGTGTTGTCTTTGGTGATGGTTAGAAGGTTGTTATTGCTAGTGACCGATCACCATGGCCGGGCTTTTTTCTTCTTTCTTGTTATTTTCTTTTTTGGCTGTGTATCCTTGACGTTTTTGGATATTTTGTTGGTACAGAGGCCGGATGTAATTGGTATCTTCGCGATATTGATATATTTCCTTTCTCGAAAAACACTATCCTACTATATCTACAAAGTACTTCTAATTTTATTATTTGTTTCTAGGTACAGAAAATCTTAATGTGCGTAGAGTTGTATCGATGGTCGATAAGACTTAAGATAATATTGAGTTGCATCTTCTTTCTTGTGCGCTGCATCTTCCTCCCATGGCCGCCTGCATGCCCGGCTTCCCCAACCTCCTGTCGCCGCAGTTGCCGCCACAAAGGCAGTACGTCTACGTGCGCCAGCGGAATTGAGGAACGTGGGTGGCTGAGACACACACCCACGAAAAGATTTGGATTGGATCCTTTCATTCCGCCGAATAGGTGGCGTGGGCGTACAATATCATGTTTCTCCACGTACATTGGCACCGGCGACCACCGGAACTGCGCTTTTGAAGAGATGGCGCGGCTGGAGCCTGTCCACCCACAGGTGGTCTCCGTGCGAGAGAGGAGAGACTACGAGAGGCTCAACAGCACATCTAGGCAGACCGCCGCTTGTATGAGCAGTTAGCGGACAGTGGGGCGGACGTCATTGTTTTGTCCAGCGACGACGGCGGCGGCGATAATGACGGCGGTGATGGACAAGGCCCCGACCCTTTGATCGGCGGGCTGACCATAGGCGATTGGAAGAGGCTCACTGAAAAGACCGAAAGAGCAGGCCCGTCGATGAGGGGAAGCGAAGTGAGCGACCGCACAGGGCCTCCAAAATCGAGGGGCCTCCATCAATAAAAAAACCTAGAGATGAAAGTTTGGTCCATTGCCTCGTCTCGTTTTTTTAGACAAAATTGCCTCGTCTCGTTAAAAGTCGCCAAAAAAACCATTACAGGAAAGGCCCAAACAACAGGTCAAGGCCCGATGGCCTGATCGTAGGCGCTGGAGGCCTGAATCCAGGACAGGAGGCATATCAATCGATTCTACCGTCAGGCGAATCGGCGTCTCGGCGAATAATACGGCAAGGCCCTAAGTAGTCGTGCTCGTGCCGGCGCAATTGCCTACCACGATCCGATCCGATCCCATCGGCTGATCGACTTGCTGCCATAAAAACGCAACAGCCGCGGACTGTGGTGCCGTTCCTTGCTTCGATCAGGAAGACAACCAACAAAATCATGCATTCAGGAACACGCCCATATCCGGACTACTGACTGTATTTCAATCTTCAAGGGGCAGGTTCTTTTTTCAGTTTATTTTCATGTATTTGAAGATCTGGTCATCTCCAGATCATTACCATATGAAGCTAATATTATTCAGTTTGATCATTTATAATCTGTTAGGTTTTCTTTATGAATATTCATCATGTCTACTAGAATTACGAAGATGATTTTGGTGTTACAAAGCTACCGGAAGTTGAGGCTCAATCTCAAACGAATGCCCTTGATGGATATATTGTGAGAGACACTCAACTTGATTTTGAAAATGAAACTGCAGATGTGAATGTTGATAATGGTCGTGATGATAATGCAGCAGAGGTTGACTCCTCCTGATGGAAAAGTTTGATGATGGTAATTTTGTCGATGAAGGAGTCGCAGATAATACTCAATGGATCGGCGACAACAGCACTTGAAAACAATATCTCGGAAAAGATTAAGTATAAAGCTATCATTGAAGATTTTCTTTCACGAAGACTAGATGGATGCTCCTCTTTGGTAGAACACGAGGTTAGTTTGTTGTTGCACTATCATTTACTCCTACTGTTTTTTAGCATGCATGTTTGATATATGTCTAAATATTGTACAAAATAAAACAGACTTGAAATTATATAATAAAATGAGACTGTGCTTTATGCATATTAATTCTTCTTTTATAGGAATTGTTTAAAATTTTGGGCCCTTCTTTTTGGTTTTCGCCTGGGGTCCCGAATTTGTGGAGACGGCCCTGCGAAAGAGATTAGTAAGTTTCGATTAGTTTAGTCTAAGTTTTGGTTAAGTTCATCTAAATATCAGTGTAAAATATCATGAATTGGTACCGAATTTCGTTTTAGTAGGCTATATGAACTTGTTTGAATCGAATTTGTACTTGTGTGCACCAAACTTGTGTTTGTGCTACTCAATTCTTTTCTACTCGACTAAGTTTAGCCTTTAGGGATTCCACTAGAAGCGACCGAAATTTAGAGGAGATATGCAAGAACGCCATGCCATGAAAACCACCAGAACCAGGTCTTCATGGAACTAGTGGTTTGGTTGACTCACTCTTCATCAAAAGCCTGATATAAAGCCCATTTATGATATTATTATTGATCGATGTGATTGAGTAGGATGGCTAATCATGCAGGGATTTCATGTAGAGTCCACAACGCTTTGCAGGCAAAGCAATGTTCTTCGCATCCAAACTTTCGTCAGTGTGTTGGCTGGTCATCCAAATACTAGACAGATATGAGCAAGTTGTATGCTAACCTACCATAGTGTAGCCCCTCGCCTTGCGCAGAAATCTGTAACGTGCAGAACCTCTTTCTCAACAGTTTAAAAAATTCATACCAAACAATATAATGAGTGCCGGCTTGAATAGGTACAATGTCATGGAATCATGTAAGGTTGTGGAGCCACAACAAAGAGAGTAACGGTTCCATTGCTCTTCCTATAAAAACAGGGGAAGGAATGCATACCTCTGCACTTCAGAGAAGCTGGCCGACTTGAAGCTCATTTGGCCACCCTTATTTTTGATACATGTAGTAGGACTAGTAGTAGGCCTGAGAGGCATCCGAGAATGTAGCGTGTCTATCTCTTCCCGTGTGACGATGTCCCTTGTCGGTTTGTCTAACGACAACCGTACAACCTTTGCATTGCACGCCAGGGTTCTAAATAACAGGAAGGAGTAAGAATGGCACCGCTGGGGTAGCAAGGGTCAGCTACTCCTCGAGGTGGTGCAGACCGAACTCCTCATTATGGTGAGCGAGTGAACATGCTGGCGTGAGAGCGTGAGAGCGTGAGAGCCCTCCCCGCGCCGCTGGCCACCCTGGCCGCGGCGGCCACCAGATCCAGCCGCTGCCCGCCCCTGGGCAGCGACGCCACCGTCCGCCCCCGGCATGGGGCGCCCCCGCTCCAGTTGCTCCTCACATTCAGCTCGGTCCCGCTCGCAGGACAGCGAGGGATGGGGCCGGCCGGCCTTCGTGCCTGCCCCGTCTAGATCCAGCGGTCCGTCGGTGCTACCGGACTCCCGACTGCCCCCCCCCCCCCGCCCCCCCCCCCCCCCCCCGCCTCGCGTCAACGGTCACCCCGAGCTCCCCACCGCGAATCCTGTTGCGAGGTGAGTGCTCCGAGGCGGCGCCACCCCTTTCCACTCCGGATAGAGTGGATTTTTAGAACCCGGGTGTATTGAAGGACTTTATTTTAAAGTATTGGAGGACTTTATTTTAAATACTTTGAAAATCACATTTATGATTTTAAAAAATTCTGAGAAAAATTCTACATGATCATATGGATGTATATTACACATGTGTAAAGTTTGGTGATGAAATAAGTAAATATGCAACCTATACAAAAATGACAAAATGGTGATTTCCAAATAGTGAATAAGGCATGCACTGTTCATCTTTCCAAAATCACGATTTTGTCATTTTTGTGTAACTCACATGCTTACTTATTTCAGCATCAAAATTTGCACATGTGTAATATAGATTCATATGAACATATTGATTTGTTTTCAGAATTTTTTATAACTTCAAAATAGTATTTTGGTACAGTTCAAAAAATAGGGCTCCAATGCACCTGGGTTCCAAAGTGACTTTTTGACTGCCCCCCCCCCCCTATTCTAGGCGACCACGGCTTCAGTCCATCGTAGTTAGGCCTAGTTCTTCCTCTTCCGGCAATGGATTTGAATGGACGGAGGTCCAGTCCCGCAAGTCGCGGCGCGCCAGCGAGCGCCCGCCGGGCAGCAAAGTGCACGCGCAACGGCCCCAGCGTGGCCGCCGGCCCTCCTTCAATGCGCCTGCCGGCCGGGAGGCCTTCTTAAGGCGCTTCCGCGGGCTCTGCTTCAGATGTCTCAGTACCAAGCACCGCCGCATCGACTGTAGAGATCCACTCCACTGCATTGAGTGCAAGCTGCCTGGTCACCGTGCCCGCGACTGCCATCTGCGACGCGGCCCGGCCCGGCCTCTCCCCCCCCCCATGGGGACCCGTCCACGAGCGGCTGCGGTTCCCATCGCCGCCCACGCTGGCCATGGAGCGTGCCTTCCACACCGACCCCTCGCGCCGCCCGAGGACCAGCCACAAGGTGGTGATCGAGACTCCGGAGATGGAGCACCAGATCTTCCTCCTTCGCCGCCACGCCGTCCTGCTCATTTCCATGACGGAGCGGCACGCGGCGAGCCCCATGTCGGTGGGCCGCGCCTTCGAGGCCCAGCTGCGCACTCCGGCGCACCTGCTGCGCGTCACGAGCCACGACCCCGAAGACTTCCTCGTCCACTTCGAGCTGCCGGCGCACCGCGACAACGCCGTCCGCCTGGGCTCCATCAACGTCGACAGGGCCTGCTTCACCGTCAAGCCATGGAATGAGGACGACCACGCCATGCACCAAGACTTCCTGCTCCACATCCGCGTCGTCATCGAGAAGATGCCCATGCAGCTCTGGTCCGTCGCCGGGGCTGAAGAGGTGCTCGGCGACAAGTGCATCATCGACAGGCTCGACTCCCGCACGCACGAGCGTGGGCACACCAAAACCTTCGCCTGCTGTTTGTGGGTGTGGGATGTGGCGTTCATCCCCACCAAGCACACGATCTGGAGGGCTGCTCGCGGCGCGGGGCGCGTCGAGGCAATGCTTGGCTTCTCGCCGCTGAGTAGGGAAGTGGCGCCGCCGCCGCGCGTCAAGAGGCACGATATGCTCATCCACATCGACCGTGTCGAGGACTAGTCCCCGCTGTCGCCGCGGTCGTCCCACTTCGCTCAGAGCGGCCTCCCCTATTCGGGCTCGGACGACAGCCGCTCAGTGCCCACGATCTGGCCGGGCACCTGGACCATGCACGTGGAAGACGGCCAGGGGCAGGGACGGAGGCACCCTGCCCTGGTCTCCCCGTAGGGATGCGGTGGGTTTCAGCTCGGGCAGCGACGCGATCGCGACGACCCTGACGGGGCGCAGGGCGGGCGGCGAACATGGAAGGACGCCCTGCTCGGGCGAGACAAGCCCCCCAGGCGTGACGGCGCCAGCTCCTCGCGCCACCGCACCCGCACCCCTGACAGCCGTCGCAGGGGAAGCAAGCGCTCCCAGCAGCCGCCCCAGCTCAGGGCCACCCCTCCTTTGGCGCTGCTCCCCGAGAAGGAGGCGGGGGCTGCGGTGGCCACTGCCGAGCCCGCGGGTGACCCGGTCTCTGCCTTCTTCGACTCCGCGGGCCAGGCGCTGCCTCCGCCGCCGCGCGCCGACGAGGTCCAGCAAGAGCTGGACAAGACGATTGCCGACACCCTCGCCATCCCGCTTGAGTTCGCTGCATGCCGCGCCCCCCTCCGCAGTGGCCACCACTCTGCATGTGGGCGCGGTGACACAGCAGGTGCTCCAGCTGCAACTCGGTAGGGACGAGGCTGCGGCGGAGGACCAGCCCCGCCTCTTCATCGACGTGGCTCCACCCATCATCGCTGCACCGCCACAGAAACGTTCATCTGCGCCACCCAAGACCAGAGCCTCCTCAACCCCCGTCAGGCAGAGTGCAAGACAGAAAGAGAGCAAGTGAACGGTGCCAGTTGCCCAACGCGCCTCCCTGCTGCTAGTCAAGCGCCTGGGGATGCTTGGGCCAAAGGAGAAGATGACGGCAAAGGCAGCCGAAGCTCTCATCCGCCGCTTCGATGAGCCACTGTCAGAGGAAGACATTGCGATCATCGCCAAGCTCACCCGCCTCGACCCTGACGCCCTGCGCATCACCAGCGGCCTCGCAGGCCCAGATGCAGAGACTGCAGACGCAGTGTAGTTTCCCCAATGTTAGCACAACCCTGTAACCGTTCTCATCGTAGTCATAGCAGCAGTAGTCTCCGCCAAGCGCTGGCCTTAAGACAACGTAAGCTAGGGTTGATGTTAGTCGTCTCCAGTGTTAGTGGTAGGGACCAGAGGATCGCCTATCGCCGGAGAATTATGGGGCCTATTGGTGGTCTCCGGCGAACCCTTGTGCGACGGCATGTGTACTTGTCTTTCTGCTTTAATAGAATGATCAGTTGGTGGACCTTATTTTGTGATCCATGATTAGTTCGAACTACATCACCATGAGCTGGAATGTGAGAGGATTAAACGCCCCTGCAAAGAGAGCTGCAATCAGAGAAGTGGCTGAGGCACACCGAGTAACAATTCTATGCCTACAAGAGACGAAGATCGACTGCTGGTCATCGGAGCTGGTGAGAGACCTGGGCGGCAGTACGCTGGAGGGTTGTGCGGCCTTGCCTGCCATGGGAACAAGAGGAGGAGCTGTCATCCTATGGAACAAGAGCCTGGTTAGCATCACAACCCACATGATCGGCTGCTTCTCGATCACGGCAAAGGTTACTGAAATTCAGAGTGGCTGTGAATTTTGGCTGACAACTGTGTATGGTCCAACGGATGACACGCGAAGAGACGATTTTCTGGCTGAGTTAGTTAGAGCAGCCCCTCAATTGGGAGAACCATGGATGATCAATGGAGATTTCAACGTCATCTATGAAGCAAGGGACAAGAGCAACCTCAACTTGAATAGGAGGCGCATGGGAAGATTCAGAGCAGCCCTTGACAGAGCACACCTCAAGGAAATTAAGTGCAAAAACAGGAGGTTTACCTGGACTAATGAGAGGGAAGATCCAACCATGGTCAGCATTGACAAGATGTTCTGCAATCCAGAATGGGATGCCCTGTTCCCAACCTACATGCTGTTTGCAGCATCAACTGCTTGCTCTGACCACTGCCCCCTGGTCATTGCAAACACTGCTGCCCCCCGAAGAAAGCAACGTTCAGATTTGAATCTTTTTGGCCTAAATTCCCGCACTTCCAGGAGACTGTCCAGCGAGCTTGGCAGCGACCAGTGAACCACACCTGCCCCTTTGCCAGACTGAAAGTTAAGATGAGAAGAACTGCTGCTAACCTGAAGATCTGGGCACGCTCGCTGTTTAGCGATGCAAAGGTTCAGTTTCACCTGGCATGCGAGGTGGTATTGCGGCTAGATGTGGCGCAAGAGAGGAGAAGGCTATCCACGGCAGAATTCAACCTACGCAAGATGTTAAAGCAGAGACTGGTCGGTTTGGCTGCAGTGGAGCGCGCTCGGAAACGGTAGGCCTCCAGGATCACTTGGCTTCGCGCTGGAGATGCTAGGACGGATTTCTTTCAGGCCAAGATAAACTCAAGGCGAAGGAAAAACTACATCCACTCCCTGCAGAATGAATCGGGCACGGCCACGACCCACGATGACAAGGCGGCTGTTGCCCATGAGCACTTCAGTAATCTGTTCGGCATGAGAAGCAGCAGAACAAACACGCTGAATTGGGACGAATTGAATCTCCCCTCGGTCAGTAATGATGGACTGGATAACCCTTTCACCGAAGCTGAGTGGGCTGCGATCATGGCGTCTCCGGCTGAAAAGGCCCCTGGCCCCGATGGCTTCTCGGGGACTTTCTTCAGGGCTTGCTGGAGCGTGATCAAAGAGGATATTATGGTTGTCTTCCACCACTTTTACAACCTCACTGATGGCAGCTTCTCCGATCTAAACACGGCTATGATCGTTCTCATCCCGAAGAAGGATGGAGCCTCTTCCATGGGAGATTTCAGACCTATCAGCTTGGTACACTCGATCGGGAAGCTCATCACAAAAGTGTTATCCATGCGCCTGTCAACTACGATTAACAGAGTCATCTCGCCGGCACAATCTGCCTTCCAGAAGAAAAAGTGCATCCAGGACAGCTACCTATTCGTGCAAAACACCGTCAGAGCACTGCACCGTAGAAAAACCCCAGCCCTCCTACTGAAGCTCGACATTGCTAGAGCTTTCGACAGTGTTTCCTGGGAATACATACTAGAGCTGATGAGTAAAATCGGCTTCCCTCCCCGCTGGCGCGACTGGATTTCAACGCTGCTGTCCTCCTCGACTTCGACCTGCCTGTTGAACGGCGTCCCCAGATACCCCATCGACCATCTTCGAGGCCTCCGGCAGGGTGACCCCCCTGTCTCCCCTGCTCTTCATCCTCTGCATCGACCCCTTGCATCGCCTTCTGGAGGCTGCTACGCGTCAGGGTATGCTATTGCCAGTCCCAGGGCCGGCAACCAAAATGAGAACCAGCCTTTATGCTGATGATGCCATAATCTTCATCAACCCGGATCGCCAGGAAGTAGATAGCCTACTGCAAATCCTCGCTAGCTTCAGTAACGCTACTGGTCTCCGGGTTAACCTAGCGAAATCATCTGCCGTGCCCATTAGCTGCATCGAAATCGACCTCGCCGACGTCCTGCAAAACTTTGCGCGGGGGGGGGGGGGGGGGGGGGGGGGCTACGGCTCATTTCCCTATCAAATACTTAGGACTACCGATCACGACTGGTAGAATAAGATTAGTCCACCTTCAGCTCGTCTTAGATAGGATCAGAGCCAGGCTCACTGGCTGGAAGAGCAAGCTGCTGCCGTTGGCCGGGCGCCGGGTTCTTGTGCGCTGCGTCCTCTCTGCCATGCCAACCTTCGCCATCACGGTGCAGCGAGCCCCTAAAAAGTTCTTCAAGGAGATCGACAAGGCCAGAAGGCGCTTTCTTTGGGCGCAAGATGAAGAGATCAGTGGAGGAAAATGCAAAGTTGCGTGGAAGACGGTGACCACGCCGACGGACCGCGGCGGGCTGGGCATCCACGACCTCTCGACGTTCGCCCGTGCCCTTCGCCTCCGCTGGCTGTGGCTCAGCTGGGCAGACCCCAACAGGCCATGGGTTGGCACGGAAACCCCCTGCGATGCCAAGGACCGTTCCCTCTTCGCTGCGGCCACGGTGGTGACTATCGGGGACGGGGCCACGGCCTCCTTCTGGGCTTGCTCATGGCTGGGTGGCCGGCCACTCAAACAAGCTTTCTCGGCGGTCTTCGCACACTCGAGACGAAAGAACAGATGTGTCCGTAACGCCCTGGACGACGGCAGATGGATCCAGGACCTAAACCACAGAGACTTCAACAGCCTCCTGCCGCAAATTGTCCAGCTAGCCAGAGAGATCAGAAGAGCTGGAGTCACCACGCTTGTGGGAAGGCCAGACACCATCCGCTGGACGCTGTGCAGCTCCGAGCAGTACACAGCGAAGACGGCATACAACGCCCAGCTTGACAGCGGAGGTACGAGTCAGTTTCATGCCCTGATCTGGAAGATTTGGGCCCCGGGAAAAATCAAAATGTTCCTATGGCTGCTGCACCACGATCGCCTTTGGTGCAACGACCGTCTCCAGAGGAGAGGATGGGAGAACTGCTACTTTTGCCCGCTCTGCCGAAGAAACTTGGAATCATCAGTCCATCTCTTCTGGAAGTGCCTGATCTCCCTGCAGGTCTGGCACAGCGTCGCGGGCTGGCATGGATGCGGCGCTCTGGATCACACCAGCTGGCCGGAAGTATCAACCACAACAGAACATGTTCAATCCATCGTCGACCTGGCGGCCCAGGGGGAAAAGAAGGGCACCATGACGATGATCGCGATGATCACTTGGCACATCTGGCTGGAACGAAACGAGACAATCTTCAGAGGAAGGAATCCTGGCGCGAGAAGCATTATCGACGCCTGTCGCCGCGACCTAGAGCTATGGAGACTGGCTGGAGCGAAATGCATAGAGCACCCATTCGAGGATCTAACGTGAGATAGGAAACTAAAAACCTTGGCCGCCTCAGCCAGAACCATGCGAGGCCGTGTGTAACCCCTTCCGCCCTCTGATCATTTGATCAACTTTTGTAACCTCTCCCTGCTAAATCAATGGAAACCAGTATTTCAAAAAAAAAATTATGGTGAGCGAGGCAAATATGGCGAGCGGGAGTCTCAGGGTGGAGTGGACAGGGCGAGAGGTCTTTTGGGCCCGCTCGTGGACCGAAGTGGACCGTACCGAAATAGCCTGGACCGATGAAAAAACTGGCCGGTCCGGTCCGTGAAAAGGGGACCGAAAATTGATCGGCCCGGTCCTGTCTTGGCTCGGTCCGGCTCGGTCAGACCGAAGGCAAAGCTTCTTCCGCCCAGCCGCCGGTGAGATTCGCGACGCCGCGTCCCCTCCGGCAACGCCGCGCCCCGCCTCGATCCAGTTTTCATTTCCTTTCATTCTGTCGAACATAAAACGGGAAAGTACGAAAGACGCGGGGTTCGATCCGTTAATCATGGCATTATCCCACGGCTAGATTCACGTCCAAATTGATCCACTAATCAAGGCATGCGCTATACTTGCATGTTCTCCGTAATAGGGGACATCCTGTGCGAGGATGGCGCGCGTTTAGATCAGGCACGACTGTTACTCAAGGAATAAAGAGAGCGAAAACTGAAAAGCCGCACCCCAGTTGCACGTCCTGTGCGGGCATGCCGTTTAATTAGATTGGGCACCTCCCATGCATGATGTGTGCATGCCGTTTAGATCGGCACGTCCCGTGCGTGCATGGCGTGAGTGTTGCAGGTTCATGGTTGGCAACGACAATGGCTAACACTCGCGGTTCATGAATAACAACCGCGCCGCCCAGCGCACACCTTGCTGCCGGCGCTCGCGCATGTGAGTATGTGACCCACCTCGCCAGAGCAACCACACACGTCGCACACCTCGACGCCGCACCCTGGCAAGTCGCCGCCGGTGGCCGTTAGTCGGTCTGCTCGGTTCGGCCCGGGCTTCGTCGTCGCCGGTCCGATCCCCCAAATCAGGACCGTGATGCTGCTCGATCCGGTCCGGCCCGGATCGCCGGCGGCCGGTCCAAACGACGGCTCGGATCGGGCCCGGACCGGTCCAGACCGTGTCCATCCTGAAGCGGGACGAATCTAGCTTTGGCTAGCTAAGGGTTTTGTGGGTGTGCCGGCGAGCACAGACGCCAGGTGGTGTGGCATGCATGCCAGAAGCAGCCAGGTGGTTCAACACATCGAGAAGGAGGGGTTAGCGCATTTTTTTGTTGGTTTTCTCTGCCCCAGCAACCCTCCCCCTCCCTCATCCACCCTCGCCGCCACCAAAGGGCGCGGCCGGGCGAAGCCCGACCGGCGCCGGCGCCGGCGGGGCTTGGCTTCTCCCTCACGAGGCGGTGTGGCGCGGGCCGATCTCCTCGTGTCTGGGCGCGGCGCGGGCGCGGGGTGCCGCGGCGCGGTGGCGTTCCAGCATGCTTCCTCTGCGCGGACGTGGCGGTGGCGTGAAGGGCTGCGTGGCGGAGGCGCGTGTCTGGGCAGCGGCGGTTTTCGGCCGGCGGACGGCGCGGGCCGCGGCAGCTATGGCCGATGGGTTCTCTGCTTCTTGGCTGCAGGGGCCGGCGGCGGTGGTGCCCTGCTGCCGGCTAGGGCTTTTCCAGGGCCTTGGCAGGAGCGGGGCAGTGGGTGTGCCTTGCGGGCTTCGGCGGTGCTGCAGCTGGGGCTTTGTGGGCAGCGTAGCGTGGTGGTGGCAGCCTCCTGCCCCCGGAGATGTGCCTGCGGTGCACGGGGCTGGGCGGCCGCTGGTGGTGCAGCACCGGCCGCACGCGCAACGGGGTCGGCACAGATCTAGGGTTCGTGCTCGGGCGGGCCAGTTCGAGGCCCAGGGCGGATCAGAGCTGCTGCTTCGGGTAGGTGGTGTTGGGGCTGGCCTGGGATGTGCTCGCGGTTCCTTGCGGGCACGGTGGTGGTGGTGGCCTTCGACCCCTCTCCTCGGTGCCCGTTCGCTTCTCTCGCCGGAGGGCTGGCCTTCTCCTAGCTGCGGTCCTTCGACTGTCTCGCACCCGGTGCCGTATGACCGAGCTGGTCTTGCGCCCAGCAGCAGGTCCGGCCCGTATCGCGCCCGGCAGCAGGACTGCGCTCGTCTCGCGCCCGGCAGCAGGACCGACTCGTCTCACGCCCGGCGGCAGGACTACGCTCGTCTCGCGCCCGGTGTAGCAGGACGGCTCGATGGAGGCTTGTTGTGGGCGGCCTATTGGGTCTCGGCGCTGGGTCCGGCCAGGGGTGCGAAAGGCGGATCCTTCCCGCCCGTCTCTGTGGTTTGGGTAGCGGTGGGGCTCGGGGGACTTGGTGTCAAGGTCTTGGATTTCGGGGCGGCGGCCCTGGTGGTGGTGGCGCGGTGCTCATGGGGAAAGCTCGTGCCTCGGTGCTGCCCGGCTGCCACGGCTGTGTGGGCAGCGTGGTAGCCGGGGTGTGGCGTTCGGTGGCGGTGAGAGTTGGCCGGGATGAAAACCTACTCTATCTTCGGATGGACTGGCGACGGCGAAAATCGCTCCCTTCTTGAAGGCGTCGTCGCGGCTATCATTGCCTGTCGTGTTGCTCCATGTGAAACTCTGATCCTCGGATCGGGCGGTGGCGGCGCTCCGGTGCCGTATCCTTCCTGAATGTTAGATAATAACGAGATAAAACGAGACACGAGAGACACGGAGTTTACGTGGAAACCCTTGCGGGAGAAAAGCCACGGACGCACGAAGGCGCAATCGCTATGAGGAGGAGTATTACAAGCACGGGACGACAGACCGTCTGAGGTGCGACTACATGGGGTATATAAGAGGGCAATACATGAGATTCCTTAGAGGACAAGTAAACGAGTTGTACTCGTACGCGTAGGTACCAACGCAAAGGCCCACTCCGTATGTACTACGTCTAGTCCAATACGGTATAGTTTGGCTCACAATTTAACAATCTCCACCTTGAGCCAAATTCCCTCCAGTAGTCGAAGAAAGTAGATAACTCCATCTAAATCAGTATAAACACCTTGTGCGTCAAAGTCCATAGGACTAGTGAGAAATACCAAGTAAGCCTGAGCAAAGCTCAAACTTATTGGTCGGAACTGGCTTTGTCATCATATCAGCAGGATTATCACGAGTACTTATCTTGCATACCTTCAAATAGCCTTCAGCAACAACATCTCGAATATAATGAAATCTAACATCAATGTGCTTTGTCCTCTCATGATACATTGGATTTTTTGTAAGATATATGGCACTTTGACTGTCAGAAAATACGGTAGGGAAAGATGAATCTCCACAAAGCTCAGTGTATAAACCTTTCAACCAGATAGCTTCTTTGCATGCCTCAGAAATAGTCATATACTCGGCATCAGTAGTGGAACAAGACACAATAGACTGCAAAGTTGCTCTCCAACTCACAGCACAACCACCAATTGTGAAAACATAACCTGTGAGTGATCTTCTCTTATCCAAATCACCAGCAAAAATCAGAATCAACAAAACCAATAAGTCCATCTCCAGTTTTCCCAAACTGTAAATAAGCATTAGAAGTACCTCGCAGGTATCTCAAAATCCACTGAACTGCTCTCCAATGCTCTTTTCCAGGATTAGCCATGTATCTACTGACAACACTCAATGCATATGATAAATCAGGACGAGAACAAACCATGGCATACATAAGTGAACCAACTGCACTCGAATAGGGAACTCTAGACATGTACTCAATATCTGCATCTGACTTAGGACATAAGGCTGATGATAATTTGAGGTGTGCAGCTAACGGAGTACTTACTGGCTTGGCATTATGCATATTAAAACGACGAAGAACTTTATCAATATATCCATTTTGACTTAGATACACTTTTCCAGACGGTCTATCTCTGCATATTTCCATGCCAAGTATTTTCTTTGCTGCACCCAAATCCTTCATCTCAAATTCATTACTCAATTGCTTCTTTAGTTCATTAATATCTAACATACTCTTTGCAACAATAAGTATATCATCAACATAAAGGAGAAAATAAATAGTTGAAACATTGACAGTTTTCAAATAAACACAACTATCATAATTAGACCTTTTGAAACCTTGAGAGAGCATAAATGTGTCAAATCTCTTGTACCACTGTCTAGGGGATTGCTTCAATCCATAGAGATATTTCTTTAACTTACAGACAAGCTTTTCTTTTCCAGGAATAAGAAAACCTTCAGGTTGTTCCATATAAATATCCTCTTCTAATTCTCCATGTAAATATGCAGTTTCAACCTGTGGTTGAGATGGTTAGGTGGACAGTGGTATCCCCAACCCACCAGGGTTCAAATCCTGTCGCTCATAGGGGTAGGTTGTGCGTGTGTACGTTCATAGGGGTGAGTGTATGCGCGTGTATATGAGCGCTTGTGTCTGTACTGATGCTCAAAAAAACATCCAATTTTTCAAGCTCAAGATCATGCATGGCAACAATACTGAGTAAAGTGCGAATAGAGCTATGCTTCACAACAGGAGAAAATACTTCGTTATAGTCAATACCTGGAATCTGGCTATAACCTTTAGCAACTAACCTTGCTTTATATCTTGTCTCATCATTAGGAGAAACACCTTCTTTCCTCTTGAAAACCCACTTGCAACGAATAGGTTTCTTCTCTCTAGGTAATCTTACTAAATCCCAAGTGCCATTATTTTCAAGTGATTCCATCTCATCATGCATAGCAGTCATCCACTTATTACTATCACCAGAAATAATAGCCTCGGAATATGAAGAAGGCTCGGCATTACCTTCAATTTCTTCTGCAACAGATAAAGCAAAAGAAACAATATTGCACTCTTCAATTAACCTGTCAGGTTTATTAATGCCCCGTCTAACTCTGTCACATGCGAGATTCCAACTGGGGGGAACAATAGGCTGATTTGAAGTGGGAGTGACATTATCATCATTAACGACGGGTAACATGTGCATCAATAATTTCATTACCAGATGTATCGCCTGAATCAATAACATGCTCCACCTGAACAGTAGGCTGCTGAATAGGAGGCTGTTGTTCACTCTCAACAGGAACATTAGTAGATGAAACATTATGTAACATAGCAGATTCATTAAAGATAACATTTCTGCTAATAACAACCTTCTGGGTTTCAGGATTCCATAATTTAAAACCTTTAACACCAGACTTATAACCAAGAAAGATGCACTTAACAACCCTAGGCTCCAATTTTCCATTATCAACATGAGCATAAGCAGTGCAACCAAAAACTCTCAACTATGAATAATCAGCTGGTGAACCAGACCATACCTCAATTGGAGTTTTCTTATTAAGAGCAATAGATGATGAACGATTATTGAGATAACAAGCAGTGGAAGCGGCCTCAGCCCAAAAATGCCTATGCAAACCTGCATTGGACAACATGCAACGGGCTCTGGAAATAATGGTCCTGTTCATACGCTCAGCAACACCGTTTTGTTGAGGGGTATAAGGAACGGTGTAGTGTCTGATAATGCCTTCAGACTTGTAATAATTCTTAAATTGCTTAGAACAGAATTCCATACCATTATCAATGCGAAGTATTTTTATCTTCTTTTCAGTTTGTCTCTCAATCATAATCTTCCATTCCTTAAATGCTGAGAATGCTTTATATTTATGCTTCAAGAAATAAGGCCATACTTTTCTCGAATAATCATCAATAATAGTCAGCATGTAATTAGCACCACCTAGTGACTTCTTGCGAGATGGTCCCCATAAATCAGAATGCACATAATCAAGAATACCTTCGGTTGTATGAGTCGAAGTATTGAACTTCACCCTCTTGTGCTTGCCGAAGATACAATGCTCACAAAATTTCAATTTTCCAGGTTCATATCCATCAAGAAGACCTCTCTTATTTAACTCTACCAAACCAAGTTCACTCATATGTCCAAGACGCATATCCCAAAGGTTAGCAGCATCACAATCAGAATTCTTTGAAATAACTGGAGTAGCGTTACCTGAAACGGTAGAACCTCGAAGGTAATAAAGACCATTGGTCAAACTTAAGTGACCTTTCATCACAACAAAGGAACCTTTGGTGACCTTCAAAACAATATCTCCACCTGAATATGTGTACCCCTTTGCATCAAGGGCACTCATAGAAATAAGATTTCTCTTCATCTTCGGAATATACCGAACATCTGTCAAAGTTCTGATTATGCCATCAAACATCTTGATTCAAAAAGAACCTATGCCTTCAATCTTGCATGGTGAATTATCAAAACCCAAAACGGAACCAGCAGAAGTAGTGGAATCATAAGTATTAAACCAATCTCTATGTGGACACATATGAAAAGTGCATGCAGTGTCAAGTACCCACTCATCATTGGTCTCAGCACATCCAACAATAACGACAAGAGCATCACCGGAACTATCATCACGAGCAACATTAGCAGAATTTTCACCTTGTTTGTTACCTTTTCTCTTTTCTTTATTCTGCAACTTGAAACACTCAGAGATGTCATGCCCGTCTCTCTTGCAATACCTGCAATACTTCTTGTCTGTGGATTGTGACCGGCCCATGTAGCCGTTTTTACTTTTGCCTCTGTTTCCATTATTGGAGTTCTTCTCCTTTGTCCTTCCACGAACAGATAATCCCTCGGCTTGGGATGAACTTGAACCATCATGAGGCACCATTAATTTCATCTTCTCCTTAGAGTTCAAAACTTCATAAACTTCATTAAGTGTGAGAGTATCACGACTATATAATATGGTGTCTCTAAAATTGGTATAAGAACTTGGCAGTGAACAAAGTAACATTAAAGCAGTATCTTCCTCTTCATACTTAACCTCCATTGCAGCTAGATCAGATATTACCTCCCTCGGGTAACCTGGGCAGGAATAATTTTTGCTTCAGATGCATCTTGCTGGTGAGATCTTTAGTCATGCAAATCCCTTCCAGTTTTAACCATAGAGCGGCGGCAGTTTTCTCGCTCAAAACTTCCTGCAAAATATTATGCAAATGGAGTTGAATTTGTGACAAAGCCTTACAATCAATTCTTTTCTCATTAGCAGTCCAGTCCTCAATTCGGTTCTTCCCAAAACTATCCAGTGCTACATCATAGTCGGCCTGTGCCAACAACGCCCGCATCTTGACTTGCCATAGGGTAAACCTTGTGTCACGATCCAGCAGCGGAAAATCGTACTTCATGGATGCCATGAGTCGATAAATCTGTGTACACAAAGTAGTACAAGCCGTAGAAAAAATTCTTGACAGAATTAATATGCAGAGCAAAAAACTAGAAACAATAGCACCTGGTAGTAGTACTGGACAATGGACGAACATGGCCGTCTCCAGAAATTCGGGGCCCCAGGCGAAAACCAAAAAGAAGGGCCCAAAATTTTGAACAATTCCTATAAAAGAAGAATTAATATGCATAAAGCACAGTCTCATTTTATTATATAATTTCAAGTCTGTTTTATTTTGTACAATATTTAGACATATATCAAACATGCATGCTAAAAAACAGTAGGAGTAAATGATAGTGCAACAACAAACTAACCTTGTGTTCTACCAAAGAGGAGCATCCATCTAGTCTTTGTGAAAGAAAATCTTCAATGATAGCTTTATACTTAATCTTTTCCGAGATATTGTTTTCAAGTGCTGTTGTCGCCGATCCGTTGAGTATTATCTGCAACTCCTTCATCGACAAAATTACCATCATCAAACTTTTCCATCAGGAGGAGTCAACCTCTGCTGCATTATCATCACGACCATTATCAACATTCACATCTGCAGTTTCATTTTCAAAATCAAGTTGAGTGTCTCTCACAATATATCCATCAAGGGCACTCGTTTGAGATTGAGCCTCAACTTCCGGTAGCTTTGCAGCACAAAAATCATCTTCGTAGTTCTAGTAGACATGATGAATATTCATGAAGAAAACCTAACAGATTATAAATGATCAAACTGAATAATATTAGCTTCATATGGTAATGATCTGGAGATGACCAGATCTTCAAATACATGAAAATAAACTGAAAAAAGAACCTGCCCCTTGAAGATTGAAATACAGTCAGTAGTCCGGATATGGGCGTGTTCCTGAATACATGATTTTGCCGGTTGTCTTCCTGATCGAAGCAAGGAACGGCACCACAGTCCGCGGCTGTTGCGTTTTTATGGCAGCAAGTCGATCAGCCGATGGGATCGGATCGGATCGTGGTAGGCAATTGCACCGGCACGAGCACGACTACTTAGGGCCTTGCCGTATTATTCGCCGAGATGCCGGTTCGCCTGACGGTAGAATCGATCGATATGCCTCCTGTCCTAGATTCAGGCCTCTAGCGCCTCCGATCAGGCCATCGGGCCTTGACCTGTTGTTTGGGCCTTTTTTGTAATGGTTTTTTGGCGACTTTTAATGAGACGAGGCAATTTTGTCTAAAAAAACGAGACGAGGCAATGGACCAAGCTTTCATCTCTAGGTTTTTTTTATCGATGGAGGCCTTTCGATTTTGGAGGCCCTGTGCGGTCGCTCACTTCGTTCCCCCTCATCGGGCCTGTGGACGAAGTAGAAAAAACCAAACCGTAGCAATTTGGGACAAAAGTGTGTTGTAGCTTCACGTGATGGAGTACTAGTTGAAGTGCTAGAACACTAGTACAGCCAGCCCTTGGTCTTCACGTGAGGACGGCGGCTGGTCAAATCGCTTTTGCCTTGGGTAATGACGTGGAGCAGCAGCAACGTAGCCTGATGCCTCTCGGTACTTGCAGCCTGTAGGTAGATCAGCAGCTTCGGGTGCAAGCGGCGACCGGACAAATCAACTTCGTGTTAATCTCGGTTACGGCGGCTGCAGAAACTCCAGTCGGATTCGACGGATCGGCCGGATGCGTGCGGCGGCCGTAATCCTAATCTCTCGTCTTAAATCTCGTATGTGTAACTTGACTCTGTATACTACTTGTTAGATAATAACGATATAAAACGAGACACGAAAGACACGGATTTTACGTGGAAACCCTTGCGGGAGAAAAACCACGGACGCACGAAGGCGCAATCGCTATAAGGAGGAGTATTACAAGCACGAGACGACAGACCGTCTGAGGTGCGACTACATGGGGTATATAAGAGGGCAATACATGAGAGTCCTTGAAGGACAAGTAAACGAGTTGTACTCGTACGCGTCGGTACCAACGCAAAGGCCCACTCCGTATGTAGTACGTCTAGTCCAATACGATATAGTTTGACTCACAATTTAACACTGAAGGCGCCGCCTTGAAGCCCACGGTTCGTCATATGCGGCTTCACTTCTTCGCGATGTTCACGGATATAGCCCCCGGTGGCTCTTGTAGTGCTAGGGAGTGTGTTGCTGCACTCAGCGCCTATGTATCCTGTCTTGGGTGAGTGTGCGCGTTTGTGATGGGTTAGTGCGGTTGTACCGGGCACGGTTGGTCTATTACTTTATATATATATATATATATATATAAAGCGGACAGAAAGCCTTTTTCAGTAAACAAGTTCTTCTGAACAATTAAAGAAATGATAAATAGGGATAAGCATTTATCTTTCCGCCAAAAAAAGTAAAGCATGTACAATTTTGTAGCATAGCATCAGTTTGCTGTACGGGTTCTCACCATGAATTTTCAGGTCGACATAGTGAGCTTTTATTCATGCAGGGACATGTGCGGCGTGCAGAAGCCTGTTAATCAACCATCTAAAAAGAATTCACCAAATCATAATAAGGAATAAACATAGACTTGTATACAGCTGAGAAGCAGTAATGTATGGTCTTGATATGGCAAGTACAATCTTGCTGAACCAAGTACAACCAGATCAATGTTCGATTGCTCTTCTTATAGGCACGGAGAAGGAATGCATGCCTCTATAGTCTGTACTGCAGAGAAGCTGGCTAAATTGAAGTTCATTTCACCAAAATTTTCTTCCGAGTGTTTTTTGTGTACTAGACCTGGGAGATATCAGAGAATGCAGTACTTCAAGCATATGATGCACTTCGTTGACTCAGGTAATCTAGAGACAACCGTGAAAGGTCGCCAAAAGGGCTTGTTTGCTCGCTACCACGGGGTAGCTGAGAGATACTGTCCGTAGATGTATTTCTCTTTGATGAAGGCATTGCTTGGAGTTTGCTCGACCATGATCTTCAGGGTGAAAACCCACGGTCTGACCTTCGATGGTTGGATCCGACGATAGCAGCATTTTTGCATGGCGTTCCCTTCATGAAGGCGTCGTCTTTGAAGAACCTTTCTCATAGTCTATGTATTGTCAAAAGATGGATGGTATTGATGGTCACTGCGGTATATCATCGATCGCTATTTTGATTGCTTTAGGATTTTTTTTCTTCTTCTTTTTTATACGCCTAGGCATAGTTTTGGTCTTATTTGACTTTGCTATTTGCCGGCATTATTTTTTGTGTGTGTTGGTTGTGCGCATCTTAGCTATGCAGAGGCCGGGTGTGTACTTGTTGTGTTTGTATCCCTCGATGCCGCATTATAAGTCAATAAAAAGCACCCTTTGTCGAAAAAGATGTATTTCTCCTGTAATATTTTTTGGCAGTTTTCTTATACCAAACCAATCTATATATTATCGGTTCATGCTATTATCGACATGGCAATCATAGTGAAGTTTACAGTGTCACTGCTATGTAGCCTTGCAGAGTTTGCTTTTTTTTAATATATTTTGACAACCGACCTCGTCTTAAGGTATGCCTTAGAAAATCCAAATTTTATCTTTGGTAAACATCAAATCAGTCATATTTTTATCCTTTTATTTATGAAAGGATTAACCTTTAAATGGTTGTAAAATTATATAATCTATCTAAAACAATGTATATTCGTTAAACATCTACTTTTGATTGATTTTAGAGCACCTACAAAGTAGGAATTTCATTAAAAAATCGAATAAGGCTATACAAAAAAGAACTAATCCCAGCGAAAAGACAGAATAAATGGGGTTGGTAAGTATAATATTACTCCTACCCCCCTAGCTAGTAGAAGAACAAATCCCGCATATATGATAAGAATCTCATGTATTGATCTAGGTAAATCTATTATGGATAAAAAGAAATTAATAGGATAAATTTTTTCATGAACTGACTAAAACTAAATGATTCAAGGAAGGGAAAACGGATTAGGGATTTTTTTTTGTTATAAGCTTGGCCAATTACAACGTTTTTAAACATGTGGTATATATGTTCGTGATATTATTAATGACTAATCAGGGTGAATGTTTGTTGCGTATTTGTAACAGAACTATCTGCGCTCATGTCCCAATCGATCCGCTTGTGACTGAAGTATTTGTGGGCATATCAATATCTACCTTTTATGGTGAAAGTGGACAAATCTGGCCCTTTTCTAAATCTTTAGCACAAAATATAACAACTAAAATCGCAACATTGAGGGCTGACTCGGGGGCGACCTAGGGTTCCCTCGCGCCGCCACCTCCGCTTCCCCTCCTCCTCGCCGCTGCCGGAGGCGGTCGCCGGGGTCCCCGCGCGGCAGCCTGTGAGGGCGGCGGCGAGGCCTCTGGCCGCTCCCTTTCGGTGGTGAGGGCCCGGATCTGAGGCGGCGGCCTCGCTGGTGCGGACGGCGCTCCTCCGGCGGCGGGGAGTGCTCGTCGGTGAGGTTGGCCGGGTCCCCTCGGCTGCGCGGGCAGCGAGGTCCCGGTGGGCGTTGGTCGTGGCGCGGGGAGGCCCCGGGCTCCCCTCGTCAGATCTGAGGTGTTCTGGTCCGCTCGTGACGCATGACCTCCGGCCGGTCTGGATCTCCGGCATGCACGCGCCTGCTGATGCTGTGACTGGTTCGGAGGTGGCGGCAGGGTGCTTGGCCGGGGGAAACCCTTGGCCGCCGGTGGCGGTCACGGTGTCGATGGCGTACCGGACGTCATTCCCTCCTTGGTGGCGGAGCCGAGGCTCAACTTCCCCTGCCTCCCCCCTTCCCCTGCGCCCGGGAGAAAACCCTAGCCCCGGTGGCTAAGCGGCGACGGCGCCACAGCGTCGTCACCTTCTTGAAGGCGCCGACTTGGGCATGGGATGCTGGGCGTGTATGGCGAGCTTGTCTGGTTCCTGATGGCGGCCCGTCCGGCCGTGTCTCCGATGGGGACCTCGCCCTTCCTTACGTTGTACCTGCCGTGGTGGAGCGGTACTTCATCTCACACATTGATGGCGGCGGAGATCGGCTGCATGGCGCTGTGGAGGCTCGGCGTCCGACGTGCGAAGATGGACTCGCGCAGGAGGAGGTAGCTGTCTGGTGTCATGGTGACATCGATGGCAGAGTGGCCAGACAAGGTAGAAGCCTCAATATAATCTGAAGACGGACCTGTGGAAGATGGCTGCGACGACACATGAATGCGTCTGACCGGATTGTGCCCCAGACCCGATATGTGGCTCGGCTGGGGCTTCCGACTTTTGATGTTAGGTTTAGATGAGTGGTTTGAATAGTGGCCCAGCTAGCATCCATTCATCATATGGATAGGAATAGCGGCATATGTTGCCAAGATGGTGGATTCAGATATATTGTTTGTAATACTTTGTAAGGTCCTCGAGAATAATCAATAAAGTGGCCGTATGCATCTCCCAAATGCAAAGACCGGGGATCATCCTCCTTTTCTAAAAAGACAAAATATAACAACTCAGAAACATTTCACATAATGACCCCTTTGCAAGACGCTCGGGGCTGAGCTGTGACAGCATGGCGCCCTAGACCCGGCCGTCAGCTTGATGCGGGGCATTTTTTGTGATTTTTTTAAAACAGTTCATTTTGTGCTGAAGATGCGGGCCATTTTATGATCTTTGTTTGCTCAAAAGCTTTGTCAATTATATAAAAAAATTCACCAAACAATATCATCAATGCGTATTTTAATATCCATTTCAAAAACCAAATGTAGACTTCAATACCACTGACAATCACCTAACGTGTGATCAGAATTGTATGGTTGTGAGAATCACTCGCTGATTCCTACAAAATGAGGGAGATGGAATGCCTACTTCCGCACTTCGGAAAAGCTGGCCGACTTGATGTTCATTTCGCCATCATTTTCTTTGGGTGCGTGCAGTAGGAGAGAAAAGATAAGAGACATCAGATAAGGCAGCGTTTCAGATATTTCAAGAATCACCACACCATTCGTCAGATATTTCAAATAACGGTACCAGGTCCCATCTGAACTGACTTCTCCAGCCGCGGCCTCTGTCCATGATCGCAACTCTGCTGGCCCTGGATATCGATCTAGATTGGCGAGATAATATGCAGAAATTTGGGAAGTTCGGCTTCCTTAGGATCAGGATCGGTTACACCCTGGCCATATTGCACATGCTGGGTTCTAGCAGATCGATCAGCATTTTCATCGTGCACAATATATCTGTGTAACATTAGCTCATATCATACCAATACCCTCTTCTGCTCTGTTACAATCAGCATGTCAAATGGTACGTGGTAGCAACAGTCCTTTTCCTCAGGTTGCCTCAGTGGAGTCCAAGGAATATACTAACAGAGACGTTTTGTCAAGCTGATCTCAACTATCAGGTGCATGATGTTGGTGTGATCAAACTGATCTTTTAAATATTATATTAGGTTCATGTGATAGTCACATACCTATAAATAAAGTGGGCGGAAGCCTTTTTCGGGATGAATACTGGTTTTGATGTACTTCAAAATGTTTATCAGTAAGATTTCATGTATACATATCTACATTGGTAATTATTTTGACGTTACATTAAAGGGCCTCGGGTTGTAGCTTCGCCCCAGGCCCCCGAAATCTCAGGAACGGCCCTGGCTAGAGACTAACTATGTGTGGTGACGGTGGAACTGAAGTGAACTTGAGTGCTAATGCAGGCGCACCTAACGCTGACATTGACACTAGCAATATATACGAGATTATAAATACCAACTCATGCCCAAGGAAGGCCCAAGGAAGAGGACGCCTGTGTCACCCGTCAGACGATGCATTCATTACTTATTTGCACGGGACATGTGTTCATCTCCATATTGATCTGCTTCATATTTGTGACTAAATAATTGTGTTCTTTCACTATCTAGTAATGCCCAGGTCTTGGTTCCAATTAAGGAAAATGATATAAGAGATTAGCAACACCTACTCATGTCAATTAAAGAAAATAATATAACAGATTAAATATACTTGTGATCTCTCTCTCTCTCTCTCTCTCTCTCTCTCTCTCTCTTCCATGGTCCACTTGTGATCTCTCTCTCTTCCACGGTCCACAGGTAGAAGATCGAAGAGGTTTTGCCAAAGAGTACTCTAGGAAGGAAAGCCAGGTTAAGAACATACTAATTTACCAGGGCACCGCTCGGTCAGCTACAGCTCTTCTTCGTCTCCAGATATTTGCCTGGCTTATGAACTAAGAGCTGCTTGCTTAACTTGGCAGATAATTACCCGTGAGCAAAGTGCTCACTAAATAAGGAAAATCATTTTACATCTAAACCCTGCAACATGCAGAACCTCTTACCAACCCTATCAGAAATTTCACCAATGATAATTAATTCAGACTTGAATACAACTGAGAATCAACTAATTTGGGGTTTTTATGTGCCGAATACAATGTTATCAAACCACGCATGGTTGTCAGGTTGTAGAACCAGATCAAATAGAGTACATCTCCATTGCTCTTTCTATAAATAGGGAGAAGGAATGGATTCCTAGCTCTATATTCCGGAGAAGTTAACCGACCTCAAGTTCATTTCACCACTGTTATTCTTGGGCAAATAGCTCCCATGCGCCGTCGTTGGTGTGAATTATCTCTCATGCGACGTCGTTGGTTGTAATAGCTCCCATGCGACGTCTCCCAACGCATAAATAGATCAAGCAAGACAACCCATTTACACGGCTAGTTGGCTGTTAGTTAGGCTGAGGTTTGGTTAGGACACTGGGGGTTATGTGCTCTGAATGATGGGGTCCACCTAGGGCCACGTAGTCAAGAGTCAAGAGTCAACCGTCCACGACTCGACCGGTGACTGTGTGATCGTGCTTGACTCGCCCGTGCTGGACTGGGCGAGCGGCGCCGCCGTAAGCATCTTCTCCGGCAGCGATTTCTTCTCCGCGGTGGTGGAGCGCATTTCTCGGCAGCGGCAGAGCTATTGCGAGGTGAGCCCGAAACCCTAGTCCCACTCCCCAGAATTTTGGGGGATCTGTGACCTCATGCTGCCCTCTGTTTCTTGGCGATTTAGAATCGGGCTCTATTGGATCCGGAGGCTGTTTCTTCTCCGCGGCCCGGTGGTGGAGCGCCTTTCTCTGCAGCGGCTATTGCGAGTGAGTATTTTCCAAACACTACTCCCATTCCACTGAATTTTGGATAAATCTGTGGCCTCATGATATCCCCTGTTTCTTGGCGTTTTAGAATCTCGATTGGATAGGAGATGGAGCGAGGGCTGGATGAGATGGAGCGAGGAGACAGTGCTTCAAATCGGTAATGCCACCCTCTTTTCTTGGCGATTTAGAATCGAACTCGATTTGGTGGTGACTGTCTCTTACACAGCCGCCGCTGCCTGCCATTGACAAAACAGGGGAGGTTCAGGTTCTGCCACCACATTCGCAATTATAGTGGAATTTTTTCCCTGTAAAGTCAAGCTCAGTGATGGCAGTGTCCAAGACATTGATAGAGATACCACCATGAGGTTGGATGTCGAATTTGCAGATGTTGATCCCCAGGAATTAGAGAGCATGAAGGAGAAGGTCGTGGGCAATTTGGTGGAGAGAATTGGGGAGAGTGCTGTTTGGGGTCCAGAACAAGAGGTATCTCTGCAACATTTCAATAACTATAATGGTGAATATGTGAGAATTGAAGATGGAGAATCCATGGTTGCTGAAATTGATCAACAAGAAGGGTGGGCAAGCAAACAAGTAACATTTTATGCAGAGCTAATTGATCTGCAAACTCATTCCAGAGTTGGTTATGTGCCATCAAAGATGGCTGCACAAGTGGAAGATGATGAGTGGGTTTCACAAAAGAAGATGTTGGCATTGTTGACTGAACCGACTGTAGTAGCTGAAGATACAGGGATTGATGCAGATGGAGATGAGGGAACCCATGGTGCTAGGAAGATTGTTGTTGACTGGAATGTAGTAGAGTTGAATGAAAAAAATAGATTTGGTCATTACACCAATATCTGACATTGATATGGCCGAAATGTTTGGCATTCAAGTTGATGACAAAGATAAGGAGAAGGATGACAGTTCTTTGCCTGCTGATGGTAACACAAGCCCTAGAAATGCAAATGAGGATGAAGAACAGCTGATGAGAGAGGCTGCAGATGATGTGGATGATGCAGATGATAATGAGCTGGTTTGTTTGTATGACAAAGAGAACCCAGTTATTGAGGTGGGAAAGTTGTGGCCAAGCATGAAAGAGTTTAGGATGTCTTTCAGGACCTATGCAGTGAAAAAAGAGTTTGATGCCAAGACTATGTGGACTGATCGAAAGAAATTTTATGCTCGGTGCAAAGGTTATGATGGTGGTAGCAATCCTTGCAAATGGTACTTGTCTGCCAGACTATAACCTGATGGAAGTACAGTAAGGGTAAATCAAATACCACACCAGCATACATGTATGACCACTTCACAGAGAGTTTCAAAGATGACATCACAACTTTGGGTTACAGAAAATATTACTCCTATTTTAGCCAAGACTCCAAACACTACTGCAAAGAGGCTTAAAGTTGACTTGGAGAAGTTGTACCCCATCCAGCTGCAATATACCACAGTGTGGAAAGCAAAACAAAGGGCCATGAAATCATTGTATGGTGACTGGGCAAATACATTTAGGATGTTGTATAGTTTTAAAGCAGAGGTGGAGAAGAGGTCACCTGGGAGTGTGGTGGAGATAGATACAGAGGTAATAGAGGATGGCAAGGTTTTATTCAGCAAGTTTTTTATGTGTTTGAAGCCTTGCATAGATGGATTCAAAGCAGGTTGTCATCCATATTTGAGCATAGACTCATCTTTTTTGACTGGAAAGTGGAATGGTCAGTTGGCTGCATGCAATGCTCTAGATGGACACAACTGGATATTCTCAATTGCAATAGGAATGTTTCAATCAGAGACAGAGGCATCATGGATATGGTTCATGATGCAACTGAAAAGATGCATAGGGCCAGTTTCTCCTTTGGCCATCCACACAGATGCATGTAAAGGGTTGGAAAATGCAGTAAAAAATGTTTTCCCCATGCTGAGCAGAGGGAGTGCTTTGGACATATGTGGATGAATCTAATAAAAAAATTCAGAGGAGATGAATTTGGGCGCATGTGGCCAGCAGCAAGATCCTACACCAGACAGACACATTCCTATCACCTTGGTAAGATATTGGCATCATGTAGTGATAATGAATTTGCTTCATGGTTGAACACCCACCATTCTCTATTGTGGTATAGATCAGATTTTAATACTGCCATAAAATGTGATCATATCAATAACAACTTGGCAGAAAGTTTTAACAACAAAGTGAAGGATTTGAAATACTTGCCTGTGCATGACATGGTGGACCAAATAAGGATCATGATCATGCGTTTGTGGGAGTTGAGAGGAAAAATTGCTAATATTTTGGAAGGGGACAAGCTTCCAGCAGTGATACAACAGGTGGTCAACAGGAGTAGAAATCTTTCACATCTATCTGTTGAGAAATCTTCCTTGTGGGGTGCTGAAGTTAGAGATACAAAGAGTGGCAAGAGGCATGTGGTAAATACTGAGTTGCATGAGTGCACTTGCCAAGAGAGGCAACACACTGGAAAACCATGTGAGCATTCCATACTTTTTTTGGCATCTAAACCCAGGTTAAATATGCACCCATATTTGCATGAGTATTATTCAGTACAAAAATTCAAAGCTGCATATGCAAGTCCAATTCCTGCACTGACTGACCAATCTCAGTGGCCTGAGGTGGAAATAGAATTTACCTTGTGTCCCCCTGTCACTAGAAGAAAGGCCGGGATGCCTAAACAGAGCAGATTCAAAGCTTGGTTTGAGAAAGGTGGTTGTAGTAAGAAGGGGAAAAAGGAAAAGGAAAAGAATGATAAGCCCAAAAGGGCTCAAAAAGGTAACAAAAATATGTGCAAGTTGTGTGAGGTACTTGGGCACATAATTGGTTCATACAAGTGCATCTACACTCCTCAGAGGCCAAAGTATGTTTATGTTACTGTTTTTGCAAGTTTTTGATTTTGCTACTTGTTCTAGTATCTAACCAAGTCAAATGTTTTATTTTTTAGGAGGAAGCGTGCAAAAAAAGCCCCACCTCTTGTTAATGAACAATGCGGGCCAGTGAAAAAAGCAAGACTCAATGGCTTTAGAAGGAAGAGCACTAAGAAGATAATGTTTGGTGACAAAGATATGGAGCAAACTGAAACTGTTACTACTGAACATGAGCTAAGTGTTTCTGTTTTGGACGATGTGATGCATACTGAATCTGTTTTGCAGGCGCTAGGGCAATCTGAAACTGTTGCAGATGAAGCAACTGTTGTGCTGCCATGCAAATCTGCTTTGACATCTGTGTTGCCATGTTTGGAGATTGTGCTGCCAAGTGTTGAGTTGCAAACTGAAGTAGTTGAACAATGTGTGCCATCTACTCAATCTGCAGAAGTGCAAACTGAAGAAGTGGGACATGGTCAGGTGCAAAAGTTGAGGGGGGCTATGGAGTTGGCAAGAAAACCAAGGGGCCAAAAAGCAAGAGCATCAGCTTCAACAAACTATGCGCTGTGGAACCAAACGGTGGAAAAAAGGAGAAGAAATCGAGTGGTAGAAAGAAGCAAAAGAAATAGAGTTGAAATCATTCAAATTTGATGTGAAAACTTAAGTTTGTTGTCATTTGATGTGAAAAATTATGTTCTTTCATGTGAAAACTTATGTGCTATGATGTTGATTTGACTTGAAATAAAATTCAAATTTGAACCGACATTCAAATTTGAACTCTCCAATATTTTTGGAGTTCATTTGTTTGTTCTGTGATGTTGCATTGTTTTATGTACTACTATGCACTTTAGTTCATAAATCTAACCCTTTTTGTGAAGTCCAACTCATAGTAACTAAAAATGTTGTCCAAACAGGCTCCAAAGTAAGTAAGGGAAGACGACCCCATTTCTAAGCAAGTTTTTTTCGACCTTCTCAAAATCACCCAAAAAAGATTTTCTTAGCTTATATTATACCTATATAGGATCGATACGAAGTCTCACCTTTTTTGAATAAGTATTCATATTATTTAATTTATTTTTGAAAAAACACCCTTTAATACAAAGTCAGCAATAAAACAAGTTTAAAAATTTAAAATGCAAAAATAACTTCAGATCCTCCTTAGTCACTCCAAAATGAAGCTAAGGTGATGTTTTTGATTTTTTTTGCATTTTCGAAAACTCAAACCCTCTTCTCACTCCTTTGAACTCTATGCAACCTCAGTCGAGATAGTCCAATTTGTGAAGGTTTTTTCATGCAAAGATCATTAGATCAAGTTTATCATTTTATATCATAACTATGTAACATAAAAAGACTACATGCGCAGGTTTTTCATTTTATAGATTTTTTGAATTAGTTATACACATTTGAATGTTCGGTCAAACCTTTCAAAACCCCGTTGACTGCCCCCAAAATCCATGTAACCCTAGCGCCAAACGTCCACCGTCGATCTAACCCTAACGCCAAACTGCAGCCGTCGGATAGGCCTTCTAGAAGGATTCCGCGGGGGCGATCCGTGGGAGCCCTGATTCTCCAATCTTTTTGGCCACCGTTTTTCTCTCTCACGAACAGATAACGTTGAGCGGGGGTGCATCTCAGTGACCGTTGGGCCGAGCGGATCGGGCCCGGCAGAGCTTGGCGTGCGTGCGCACGGCCGTCGAGAGGGGGGGATGGGCTGCATGCGAGAGGGTCAATGACATGTGGGCCATCCCTGTCCCATGCATGCCATGCAACGTCGCATCCTAGCTATTATGTGCTCGTGAACGCTGTGACACAGCCTAGCCATTTGCATGCGGGCTTGCATGCACGCATCGACGCAGTAAAGCACGGCAGGGGCGCAGCGTATAGGTACGTCGCATCTAAGCTATTTTAACAAATGCATGTTTGAACGGGACGGACGCATCGATGGTGCAGCTCCTTTTTCAGTGTCATGCGCGGATGAACGGGCCTGTTTCACACGTGCCGCCGCCGATGCAAGTGCACGAAACGATGCATCTCCCTTGTGCCGCCCGTGCCTCTTTGGATGCTCTGCCCGCCGTTTTTGAATTAATGCCCGCAATTACTTATGCCAGTACGAACGGAGAAGAGAAAACGATCGAGAAGGCATCGTGTACACATTGACCACGACTGCAACGCGGCTATAAAAGGGCACCATTTCCTCATCCCTCTCACACTCATCTCTCAAGCCTCCTCCCTTCTTCTTTTTGAGCCAAATCCACCACTCGAGCCACCATGCAGTTCAACGGCCCAACCTACCGTCGCCCTCGCACCGTGCCGGAGAGGGAGTACCCGGCCGGAGTCATCGTCGAGAATATCCTGAGGGTGTGGGCCATCTCAAGGTGGAGGGGCCCTAGAGAGTTGGCTGGCTTCTTCCTCCAAGCCGGCTACCGCCACCTCCCTCCGGGCACTCCGCCCATGTTCCACCTCCACAAGCAGTACGATGGCAACGCCAACGGCTTGTTCATCGGCCTCTACGTCACCTTCACCAACCCCTACGACGCTCACCACCTCCTCGGCGAGGTGTTCTGGTGTGGATACGAGTTTTTCGCGTTCACGGCCTACAACATCTTCACCAACTTCCACCACATCTTCCCTCACCCCAACGGCATGCACGCCCTCCCCTACTAGATGCCGCAGAACAACGAATGAGGGGCGCCGGCTAAGGAGGAGGGGCCAAGGAGTTGTTCGAGTGCGAGTCTTTCTATCTATCTAGCTTGTGTTTGTATTGGTTCGGGCGTGTGTGCCCGTGTCTTCTATCTATCTAGTTTTAATTATTTTCCTTTCATGTTTTATGAACTATATGTTGTAAGGGGATGCCCTTCTATATGTTCTATCTATATGTGCTACTAGGGTACCCGATGCCCCTCTATCGTGCTATCTATTAATGTTTTTTCGGGCCTAAAGTTTCTCCATTGCATTTTATTTATGTGGCCATGTGTACTAAAAAATACACTAAAACATGATCCAATCATATAAGTTGTTGTTAGCACGTGTCTAGTTAATTATCTTCCTTTTATGTTTTATGCACTATATGTTGTAAAGGGATGCCCCTCTATGTTGTAAGGAGATGTTACTAGGGGCACACTAGATGTCTTCTTTTTTTGATAGGGGCACAACCTTTTTCGGTTGAAACACACGAGTAAAAACTTTGAAAACACCATAGCACAAATCAAAAAAAATTTAAAAATGGTGCTTGGTTGAAATAAACTAGAACCAAACAATTGCAACTTTTTTGGTTCACAAAGACTCCAAGTTAGACTGCTAACTAGAACCAACCTTTTGTTTTAGCCGAAACAACACAGGACCCTACCATCGGACATGATAGCTTATGCATAAAAATAGCTCAAATAATTATCAGATGAGTTACCTCAAAAAAGATGACTGCAGGAAACTTAAAATTTGTGAAATAAACTAAAGCCGAAAAGATATATCGATGTCAATGACCGTGTGCACTTTTTTTGCACTAGCTACACTTCTTTTATCAATGGGCCTGGATATGTTCTATTCGGCCCTGCCTAACTTCTATATGGGCCTGGCCTTTTCGGGCAACTGTGGACGAACCTTTTTTTCCTTTTCTCCCTCTACCACTGAAATTGATGACGAACTGAAGAACTGAAAAAACGGGGCCGAAATAGAGTGGAGAAGACATGCCGAATTCGTACAACGCAACACTTTTATTCAAATATACATATTATTACGATTAAAAATGATGCCCAATCTATTCACTTACGACTAATTATCATCACATAAAAAAATGCGAGAGCAATTACACAAACATAAAAAAGTCCAGCCATCAGCCCCATCAAATTGCCCTACTTCTGCAATTTGATGAGTTTATTCATCTGCTTGTTCAGCTTCTTCAGCTCTGCCGTCACTCCTGCATCCCCCACAGTAGCCCCAATGGAATGGGCAGATCTAGGGGCCCCAGATCCAGACGCGCCCAATCCAAACTTGCCCAACTTCTCCGCCTCCAACGGTAAATCGAGCTCCCCTGATGCACCCTCCAGTTGAATCCGCTCTATGTACTCATCTAGACACTCAAAATGGGTGCATTGCTTCAATTTCTAAAATTGGAAAGATGAACCCTAAATCCCAAATCCTATGAAAAATTGGGCAAATATGAAATTGGGAGACAAAAACCAAAATTGGCATATTGAGAAGTAAAATCTCACCTTTCCCTGCTCTGGTTTGCTCTCGCATTTCACGAATTCCCGCCCAAGGTTTCCATTCTTGTCGGTCGTTGTGACTAGCCGCTTCAGGGGTGCGATACATGGGCATGCAGGGCACCTTGTCATGGGCACTGCGCCATAGCGCAGCCATGAGCGGCGGGAGGCTGAAGCGGAGCTCGACATTGCTAGGTCGCGGCCCGGAACGGCGTTGCTGCGCGTCGTCGCCGGAGAAGAAGAACAACAATGGTCGGGGAGGGGGGGGGGGGGGGGGGGGGGGGGAGGATGGTCTCGGGTGCTGCACGGCTCGGGGCAAGGCTCGGTGTCCTCTTGTACCAATGCTGACCTGGATAAGTTAGTGGGTCCCACGCTGTGGGTCTCGTTCACCTGACCAATGCTGAGTTGGATAAGTTAGTGGGTCCCGCTCACCTGATTCGAGTTTTAAACATATGTCTTTGGATTAGGCAGCAGTGTCGCATGGGAGCTATTTTTTCCAACGCAGAAGTCGCATGAGAGCTATTACAACCAACGACATCGCATGAGAGGCAATTCACACCAACGACGGCGCATGGGTGCTATTTACCCGTTATTCTTGGGTGCTTGTAGTGTAGTAGGACTAGGCCTGGGAAGCATCCGAGAATGCAGGGTTTAGGTTCATCACGTCTACTTGTCTGTCTAGGGACAGCCGTACAAGGTTCCCAGTAGAATTTCATTTCACCACCTCGGTGGAAACCAAATGCAATGGGATCGGGCTCGTCGTGCGACGACAATGACAGAGCCATGTTCGCCACGACGACAGTGGTCACCATCGGAGGCGGGGAGCAGGCCAGCTTCTGGGACTGTAACTGGATCGACGGTCGGCCTCTGAAGCTATCCTTCCCTGACCTCTACAAGCACTCCATCCTTAAGAATAGATCAGTGACTGCAGCGCTGCTCGGGGTCGGCTGGGTTCACGATCTGTGGCACGGCAACGTCAACAACATCCTGCCGCAGTTCATCCAGCTACCGCAGGTCATCAGGGACGCGCGGATCATGCTGATCCCAGGCTAGCATGATACCATCAACTGGACGGCGGGGGGCGCCTAATACTCATCTCGTTCGGCCTACGACATGCAGTTCTCGGATCGGCCGCGCATGGAGCTCGAACCGTTGATCTGGAATGTGTGGACCACATGATAGGTCAAATTATTTTGCTGTCTGTTGCATCACAATCGGTTTTAGTGCAACGATCGTCTTCAGAGGAGGGGCAGGGAAAATCCATAGTACTTTTGCTAGCTCTGCAACAAAAACCTCGAGACCTTGGTTCACCTGTTCTAGGAATGCAGCGTGGCCAAGGAAATCCGGCACAGGGTCGCGACATGGACGGGCTGCACTGCGCTATATCCGGCTGGATGGGGGCAACACAGTTTGACAACTTTAATTGTGTCTGGGGCCCGCCCTGTGTTTCGGGAGGCCCTAGGCAAACTCGACGACATGGTCCCTTTAAGTCGTAAGACCATATTTATATGTATGTGTTTGCGTGATATATATATAAGACTCATTTTCTGTACTCTTAGGAGTATGTACTCCCATCGTCAATATACCTCATATATGCATTGATTATACCCCTTATCATTCTCAATATACTTCATTAAATATTCTAAGATACCTCAATACAAGTTTTTGTTGAAAGAAATATCATTTACGACCTACTTTTTGCAATATACCTTTTTCACGTACAAACAAATCAGTATATACGTAAACCTTTGAAAATATGAGGCACACATGATTTTTTTCATAAAATCCATTTTAGGGTATCTAGTAATTATTAATGAAGTATATTAAAAATAATAATAAGCTATAAAAGATTCATCTATGTGGTATATGAGGAGCGAGAGTACGTACTCCCAGGAGTACATAACCATTTTCCTATATATATATGGTCGCGCTATTTGTCACCCCGGGTGGGGAATAGTTATTCTTCACCCCCCTCTATTTTACCATGAATGCACCGTAATTTTAGGTTCCGTAACTTTTGTCTTATTTTCGACGTAAAAGGAGACCGTAAGAAAATATATAATCGTTGTAAAAAATATTTTATGATATGTAAAATTACAAAGGTAAAATCATAATGTAAAATACACATAAATTGCAAATTTTCTTGTCTTGTGACCTACATTTTTATTTTCTCATGCCAAATTTTACGTAGTGAATCAATAAGAATATAATATATATATATATATATATATATATATATATATATATATATATATTGTGTTACTTTTCATCAACCAGGGTGCAGAATAAGTTATTCTTCACCCGAGGTAATCTTACGATCATTTCATAATTAAATTACATTTCGAATTCAAATAGTTACATTCGTATTGATTCACTACGTAAAATTTGACATAAGAAAATAAAAATATAGGTCATAAGACAAGAAAATTTGCAGTTTATGTGTATTTTAGACTATGTTTTTATGTTTGTAATTTTACATAACATAAAATATTTTTTACGGCGATTATATATTTTCTTACAGTCCCTTTTTGCGTCGGAAATAAGACAAATTTACGGAATGTAAATTTACGGTGCATTAATGGTAAAATAGAGGGGGTGAAGAATAACTATGCCTCACCCAGGGTGACGAATAGCGCGACCCTAGGGTGGGTCTATTATGATAACACCCCTTAAGACCTTATTCTGCACACCAAAACGCCTTATTCTGCACACCACCAAGATCGCGTCGCCGCCCCTCCCCTCCCGGCCTTCTACCGCGGCAGCGGCCTGGGCGAGCCGCCGCCCCTCCCCTCCCGGCCTTCTACCGCGGCAGCGGCCTGGGAGCGATGCCGTCCCTCCCCTCCCCGCTTTCTCCCGCGGCGGCGGCCTGGGAGCGACGCCGCCCTTCCCCTCCCGGCCTTCTTCCGCGACAGCGGCCGGCAGCGACGCCGTCCCTCCCCTCCCGGCCTTCTTCCGCGGCGGCGGCCAGGCAGCGACGCCGCCCATCGCCTCTCGGCCTTCTTCCGCGGCAAGCACCGAGCAACACCAGCCTATCGGCCTTCTTCCACGGCAGCAGCTCAGTAGCGCCGCCACCGAACTCCTCCGGGCCTGCAATTAGCTGTACTTCATCAGATGTGGATTGGTGCTGCCTCGACATCAAACCAATTCGAGCAAGGAGGAGTGTGCGCAAGGTTGCTTCATCCACGGTAGCTTCTTGGAATAAGTCTGCATCGACCTTCAGAGCAAATCCTCCTTCCCCGTTCACCTTCAGCAACGTCCAAACCGCCCATGAAGTTCTGAAGGGCAAGTGGACTGCACGGGCGAACGTGAAAGTTGTGCAGGCGGACGAGAAGGGAACTTCCTCCTGTAAACGCAAGGAATCACTGCATCACGAGGTAAGCAGTACACTTCCTCAACCATCTCAGTGTAGTTATCATAGACAAAGTAGTACAAGCAGTACAGCGCGCGATTATGCAGTACAAAACCTATGCAGTGCGGTTGCTTCAGTTTGTTGTGGGGGAAAATGCAGTACGCTTGTATAGGTTCATTACAGATAATGATCCAGTGCGGTTGCTTCAGTTCACCTTGCGGGGTGATGCAGTCACCATGCAATGCTTCGGCAGTACCATTTTGAACACATTGCAGTTCGCATGATTCAGTTCATTTAACCTGACAATGCAGCTCGGTCATTTTGTGTGCAGGAGATGACGTTTAGCAGATACAAAATGTCGCGCATAATTGACAGCACTGAGAACAACAACTTTAAGAAGAGTGGATATTCTTCTGAAAGAGATACTGGTTGGGTTACCCCTGAGATTCCTCGTGGATTCTTCACGACGACAAACAGGGTGCAATACTCTCCACAAGAAGATTTTTCACATGACGAAGATGTAGTTGAAGATGACGATAATGTCACATTCGTCTGGGAAGGCACTCACCAACGCGATGATGAAGACGATGACGATGAAGATGAGCCGATAACAGTTCTCAACCCAGAGTATAAGCACGAGTTCACTATGTTTGGACAGCATGTCCGAACAGACAATGATGACGCAGTTGAACACGATGTTGCAGCAGATGATGATTATGTCTATGATGATGTGCCACTGCTCCAAAATTTTCAAACCAATCCACTGAGACATCGTCACAACACTGGATTACCACCACGTCCACCTGCCGCACCCCAAAACAGAGCTCAGCGTCCACCTGCTGCACCGAAAAACAGAGCTCCAACCAGACCTGCTGCATCAACTTCGACGCTGCGGCCACCAACGGTGCCTCGGTCAAAAGTAAACAGCAGGTACAAATCTTCCTCACTGTTACCGCCGTGAGATCCTCAACTACACACACCTGCTATAACCCCGCCATGTCCAATGCAACCCGGCGAGCTGCAAACACCATCAGGAGAATGACTCTACACACATGTAAGTTTATGGTCTGAAAAAATAGTTGCAGTCCATTCAGATAACATTGCAGTGCACACTGATATTTCTTGTGAGCTTTGGCTAGGAACATTGCAAATGCTTTATTAAACTCGTATGCACTCCTCGTATTCAAAAAACAGAACAGAACAAATTTTCTCATATAGCATTTCAATTAATGCAGTATAAAAACATGCCGCTGAACCTCGTACCTACTGCTGGAATGAAATTCACCACGTACGACAAGGCATGGGACTTTTACAAAAATTATGCAAGATGTGCAGGGTTTGGTATACGCAAGAGGGCAAAACACAGGAGAAATGCCTACATTGTCTTCTCAAGAGAAGGGGTCCACAAGCAGGCTGTGTCAGATTATCACCGGGTACGTCAGAAGACATCAAAAAGGATTGGCTGCAATGCAAAGATTAGAGTCAAAAAAGGAAGGATGGCAAATTTGTGATAGAAATGGTTCAACTCAACCACAATCACAAGATGCTGGAAAGCCCCGGATGCTTTTGCACATGCGATCGCACAAAAAAGACGATCCTTTGATAGACCAGTTAGTGAAAGACATGCAACTGGACAACCACACACATGCTCAGATGATGTCGACGCTGTCGCGTATGTCCGGTGGTCTGCAGTACATGGGACATACTAGCCGCGACTGGGTAAACAGGTAAGCACGTAACAGAGCATATCTCTTGAGCATTCTGTCTGTAATTATTCCCTGTTTGGTGAGATAAGTTTGCATTGTCTCTGAAAATGCAGGAAACAGAAGTTTGCCAGAGAAGAGTCTGAAGATGATGTCAAGAAACTTCTGAATTTCTTCGAGAAAATGCAAAAGATAAACCCAGAGTTCTTCTATGATTATGACGTTGATGCAGATAACCGTGTAAGAAACGTCTTTTGGGCGAACGCAAGTTGCAGAGGATCGTATGAAGATTTTGGAGACTGCGTTACATTTGACACGACGTATAAAACTAACAAATTCCACATGCTGCTGGGAGTGTTTGTGGGGGTGAACCATCATCTACAGAGCACCATATTTGCTGTTGCACTCGTGCGAGATGAAACAATACCATCATTTGAGTGGGTTTTCAAAACCTTTCTGAGGTGTATGAACAACAAGCCGCCAATCTGCATGCTCACAGGTACAAAAAATAAAAAACACCTGCATACTTACGTTTTGTTTTGTTTTGTGCACTTATATTTCTTCCATCTATCTTGCAAACACACAAACAACTTAATAAAAAACACTGTTTGTCTCTTCTCAAACCAGTGTTCTTCGATGAAGGCAGCATTAAAAACTATCCTCCCACAAACTCTACATAAGCTGTGTCGGTGGCATATCATGAAGAAGTACAAGGACCACCTCGCCTTGCTATATAAGGCGCACGAGAAGCTCAAGGACGAACTCAATGCAGTGCTGAACCACCCACTAATGCCGTGAGAATTTGAACGAGCATGGAAGAACCTCATTCAGAGGTGCAACTTGCAAGACGAAGACGTGATGAATTCACTGTGGGATGACAGGCACGAGTGGATCTCAGCTTACTACAAGGAGATTTTCTGTGCTCGGATGACTTCCACACAGAGAAGCGAGAGCATGAACCGCATACTGAAGAAAAATTTTGTCAGGAGAAGCATGATCTCCATCTGTTTCCTCAGCAGGTGGACAAGTGCATTCAGACCAGGAAGGCCGTCGAGCACGCAGAGACAGTAGAGAATGAGGTAAACAAAATGTCAATCAAAAACTGCTTAAAAATATGACTACAAAAACAAACAATTTTTTCATTTCTCTGGATCGTAACAGTGCATTTGTGATCATGCAGTCAGAGGTAAAAACAACAACAAAGTTTGGCTTTGAAGTTCAGCTATCAAAAGTGTATACAAGGGCAGTGTTTGCAGATTTCAAAGAAACACTCTACCGTAGCACTGCATTCAGAGCAGAACGGTGCCCTGAGAACCCGACAAAGTATCTCGTACACCACTACAACAGATCGGATGCATTTGACTGGGCAAGGCATAATTTCCAAGTGGTGGCCGATGAAGAGAAAGGTGTCTACGAATGTGAGTGCAAACTCTGGACACACACAGGTGAAACTCCTAGCAAAAAAAATTCTAGATTCTCATAGTCATGCACGAAAGCTAACTTACTGAACTTTAAAAGCACATATGCATGTGTAATTCACAAAACTAAATGAAGTTCACTTCTTTAAAAAATGAACAAATAATGAAAAAAATATATGTTTACTAATTTCATGCAGTTCACTTACAGAACAAAAAAAATCATGTGTTTGTCTGCAGGCCTCTTCGGCGTCCATGTCTTATGCATGCTTTCTCATTTGAGAGTACTCAACATTCCTGAGGTGTACATCATGAAAAGATACACCCGTAACGCAAGATCAGATGCAACGTTTGACAGAAGAGACTACGAACAAACAGCACCAGATGGAACCTCGCTTTTTTGCCGTAGAAAATTGCTGATAGAAACAGCAATGGACCTTGCAAACAGAGCGACAAGGTCCGACGCTGGGTGCCACAGAGCGTTGTCTGGTATGAGGGCACTGATAGAGGAAGTTGACGTGGTCAACGAAGAAGAAGAAGCAGCAGCAAAACTAAAGCAAGCAGAGAAATCCCAGCATGACAATAATGCCGAGCAAGTAGAAAATACTGAACACATCAGAACTGGTGCTATCAAAAAAGAAACAATTCTTCCACCTCCTGTTTCAAACACAAGAGGAAGGAAGAAAGGGGGAGATGCAACCCAGAAAAAGGTGGCATGCAAGGAGAAAAATAATGACAAAAACAGTAAGCCACAGCCTGAGCTGGACAGTGATGGTCACCCACTGGGAATAAGAAGGTGCAAGACATGTAATGAAATCAGCGACCACAATTCCAGGACGTGTACAAAAAGAAATGAACAAGAAAAACGAGGACATGGAGATGCACAACAAAACAGAAATTCCACTCACAACACTAAGAAATGTACGAAACCGAGACGTTGTAGCATCTGCAAAAAGAGGAAGAAACACAATTCAAGAACCTGCCTCAAAAGAAAAAGAAAAAGATCAAAAAATGAGGAAGACGAAGAAGGTGAGATCAAAGAAGAAGATGATGACAGAACTGAAGAAGAAATGGCTTATGAAGAAGCAGATGGAGAAGAGGAGGAAGAAGAAGAGAGTGAAGAGGACGTAGAACGTGAAGAAACTGAAGAAATAGTGGCGTATGAAGAAACAGATGATGAAGATGATGAAGAGGAAGAAGAGACTGAAGAGACTGAAGAGAGTGAAGAGGACGAAGAACATGAAGAAACAGTGTCAACAAGACCACCACAAGGAAATGCTGTTGTACAGAAAAAACCGAGAACAACACCACTTTCAAAAAACAAGGTAGGAGCAAAGAAGGATGCAGTTCACAACACTGGAAAACGAAAACCATCATCAACCAGCACGCGGGGATCAAAGAAGGATGCAGTTCACAGCACTTGAAAACCAAAGCAGCCATCAACCAGCACGCAGGGAGCAAAGAAGGATGCAGTCCACAGCGCTGGAAAACCAAAGCAGCCATCAACCAGCACGCGGGGGGCTACAAACACAAATGTGCAGAGACAAGAACCAGCAACACCGCCATGGAAAACAAAAGAAAGTGCGACATTAGATACGCTCCAGTCACCGCGCAGAAGCAGCAGGTTAACGACCAAATAGATGAAGAGACAATAAATTACTCGTATGCATAGCAGTTTTCTTATCTCTATGACTTATGTATTAGTTTAAATTTTGTGTAAACACATATTTCTCGTTGACTATGAGTTATTCAAGTAAACCATGTAAAAGAGAAAATGGTATATAGAGTATACCATATATATATAGCAGTCTTGAGTAAAACATTGACACATTTTGATTCAAAAACCATGTAAAAAATGTTGTTAGCTCGCTGCAGTCCAACGAGTAGTACATATAAAACGCATTTCAATATGCAGTATGGAACTTGCAAATATGCAGTACGCCTCGAACTATCATGCAATACTATAGACTAACTACATGTAGTACACACCATACAAATTGGGAAAAAAATGTGGAAACATGTAGTGCTCAGCTAACATATAAGAAGTTCACATATTGTAACCATGTAAACACAAATTTCCCACTGAATAATAATTTAAGTGGTTCAGATCACAAAAGTGCTTGTTACAAAACACATCAAAAAAGATGAAGCGTTCAACACGCAAAAGTACTTATTACAAATCAACCTCATAACCTTAGCCAATCACGTCAAACGTGATTTTAACCGTACGATCCTCGAGTTCAAAGAAGTTGAGGACAACAACTTGCTCAGACTTCAGGCCACTATCAATGACAAATTCCTTCCACCCTTTGTGCAGACACAGCCGCCTGTCAACGCCTACAATGTACTTGGCTGGTTGAAGGTATCCATTACCAAGAACAACTTGAAGAATTCCTTTCTTCTTGAGCCGGACATACCTAACAGCTCGTTTAGGAATTTTCTATAAAAAATAATAAAACTGTCTGAGAACGAAACTAGCAGTACAATTCTCATACTGTGCACAGAGATAGATGAAGTGCACAATAGTCCAACGAGTAGTACATATAAAACGCATTTCAATATGCAGTATGGAACTTGCAAATATGCAGTACGCTTCGAACTATCATGCAGTACTATAGACTAGCTACATGTAATACACACCAAAAAAATTGGGAAAAATGTGGAAATATGTAGTGCTCAGCTAATATATAAGCAGTTCACATATTGTAACCATGTAAACTAAAACATAAGCTACATGCACACAAGCATAAAAATAAAAACAAGAAATAAGAACACATTGCAGTACACTTTAAAAAACAAAGAAAAAAGTGCGTTCCTAAAATACTGCTAGTTCAGAATGCAATGGAATTATACAAAAAAACACAAAGAAAAAAAATCATATCTAACGAATCATACCATCTTGTAGTGAGTCTCCACATCTGTTGGCGTAAGCTGATGGACAAAAGGACTCGTGCAGCCAAGGCCACGCCGAATTAAGGCAGAATAGAACGCAGAAACATTGATCTGGCCCATATCCAATCCTTCCGTGAGTACTGTACCATATGCAAGCTGCTCGGCTCGCCCAGTTCGGCACAACACCTTCCCACCACGACGAGGACGATGGGCCTGCGAGCAAGCTGAACAATTGCAGTGCGTCGGCACACCACAACCAGGGCCATAGCAGAAGAGATACGCACAGGGGCCTGGAGCCATCGCAACAAAAATCTAGAAAAGCAAAAAAAAATAATAGGCTAGAGAAAGGAGAGAACTTGCGGCTAGCGCAGAAATGAAATGCAAAGAAAGGGTATAAGTTAGCCTTCATTTACATAAGAGGAATGCAAAAAGGTCAAAACTAAAAATTAAAGGGGACTTAATGGAAATTATGTTCCCAAGAATAAAGGACAATCAATAAAGGCTTATGTTACCAAAGAAAAAGGAATGAAAAAAGAAGGTGTACTTTGACTGCAGCAATTCCCACGAACAAAACCGCAGATCATTAAAAAATAATACTCTGAAAAATTATAATCCACACACCATTTTATGTGTGCAGTTCTCCAAATTCGTATCAGGAAGTTCACTATACGTGTGGATGAAGTGTAGTACATGATAAAAAAAGCAAAAAAGAAGCACTTTCGCAGCATTGTCATAGCCAGTCACAACTTTTTGGCAAAAGGAGGATGCACGCAGTGCAAAATGTGTACACCTGCAGCACAGAACTATGACGAATGCAGTGCGCATAGGAGCACAAAAGCAGTGCACACCCGTACACTAAGAAAAAAGGATACGAAAGAGGAAAAACAATAAAGAAAAATGATACCAATGCAGTGCACAAAAATGTACCCCAGAAAATGTGCAGTACGGTATGCGCAGTGCGGACATTCTGTTTTTCCCATCAAAGGGGACGCGCGCAAAAACCCACCCGGACCCCACACACCCTAAGATAGACATGGGGGCGACGGGGTATGACGGACTCGCCTACGCATGCGGCGCCGCGGCAAGCCGCGTCGCCGCCTGCTTCGGCTCGTTCTAGGATCGGCTTCGCAGGGGGATGTGGAGGGGGGGTCACAACCCCCCCTCCCCACCCCATGCTCGGCCTCGCGCTAACGCACGCAGTGCGCTTGGTTGACAGGCGCAGTGCGGACATTCTGTTTTTCCCAACAAAGGGGACGCGTGCAAAAACCCACCCGGACCCCACACACCCTAAGATAGACATGGGGGCGACGGGGTATGACGGACTCGCCTACGCATGCGGCAAGCCGCGTCGCCGCCTGCTCCGGCTCGTTCCAGGCTCGACCTCGCAGGGGGATGTGGAGGGGGGGTCATGACCCCCCCTCCCCACCTCCTGCTAGGCCTCGCGCTAACGCACGAAGTGCGCTTGGTTGACAGGCGCAGTGCGGACATTCTGTTTTTCCCATCAAAGGGGACGCGCGCAAAAACCCACCCAGACCCCACACACCCTAAGATAGACAGGGAGGCGACGGGGTATGACAGACTCGCCTACGCATGCGGCAAGCCGCGTCGCCGCCTGCTCCGGCTCGTTCCAGGCTCGGCTTCGCAGGGGGATGTGGAGGGGGGGTCACGACCCCCTCCCCACCCCCTGCTCGGCCTCGCGCTAACGCACGCAGTGCGCTTGGTTGACAGGCGCAGTGCGGACATTCTGTTTTTCCCATCAAAGGGGACGCGCGCAAAAACCCACCCGGACCCTCACACACCCTAAGATAGACAGGGGGGCGACGGGGTATGACGGACTCGCCTACGCATGCGGCGACGCGGCAAGCCGCGTCGCCGCCTGCTCCGGCTCGTTCCAGGCTCGGCCTCGCAGGGGGATGTGGAGGGGTCACGACCCCCCCACCCCCTGCTCGGCCTCGCGCTAACGCATGCAGTGCGCTTGGTTGACAGGCGCAGTGCGGACATTCTGTTTTTCCAATCAAAGGGGACGCGCGCAAAAACCCACCCGGACCCCACACACCCTAAGATAGACAGGGGGGCGACGGGGTATGACGGACTTGCCTACGCATGCGGCGCCGCGGCAAGCCGCGTCGCCGCCTGCTCCGGCTCGTTCCAGGCTCGGCTTCGCAGGGGGATGTGGAGGGGGGGTCACGACCCCCCTCCCCACCCCCTGCTCGGCCTCGCGCTAACGCACGCAGTGCGCTTGGTTGACAGGCGCAGTCCGGACATTCTGTTTTTCCCATCAAAGGGGACGCGCGCAAAAACCCACCCGGACCCCACACACCCTAAGATAGACAGGGGGCGACGGGGTATGACGGACTCGCCTACGCATGCGGCGCCGCGGCAAGCCGTGTCGCCGCCTGCTCCGGCTCGTTCCAGGCTCGACCTCGCAGGGGGATGTGGAGGGGGGGTCACGACCCCCCTCCGCACCCCCTGCTCGGCCTCGCGCTAACGCACGCAGTGCGTACAAGAACAATACAAAAAATATATAGACAGCTAAAAAAATTGGGGGGGGGGCAACCACCCCCCATGTACCTTAACGTACAAACAAATAAAAAAACCAACTACAAAACGCAACTATAGGCTAAAAGCAATGCGTTTTTTGTTTTGGCAAAAAAAAGCAGTTCGGTGTCATAAAGCAATGCAGCTTCGGCATGCACACACGTGCAGCACTTTGCTTGAATGCCAAAAAAATGCAGTTCTCTTATATTGGACAAAGAATTTCGGCATAAAATGCGATACAGTTTATCGAACACATATCATACATATAAAGCGTGACAAAAATGCCAGTTCGCATAGACCGTGGTCGTCAATAAAAAATAAAATTATACACTTATATATATTGTATCAGTTATTGATATAAAATACACATACATATACAAAATCATCCACATGCACTGCTGCATAAACGAACAAGAAGAAACACACCGACAAAAAAAGAAGTCTTTTTCATACATTGTCTACCTTAGTCAGCACACACAAACACAACATCAAAACCTAGCTATTGTCCACGCACAGCCTTTTGCACCTAGTAGAAAAACAGTGCCCCAAATGACTGTTACTGCGTCTGTGACTGCGTCTGCGATTGCGATAGGGAAGTGAGCCCGAGGTCCGCAATCAGTTCACGTAACTCAAGCAGCATGTCTTCATAACACAACATGTTCAAAGGATTGAACAGCAGCTGGAACATGTACTCCGCCTTCCAATCTTCAGCAGCAGGCTGAAAAAAAGAAAACAAATGCAAACAAGTGATTAAAAAAAGGTTGTCATAAAGAACAAAAAAGTAAAAAGAAAATAGAGAAGCCGTTACGTCAGATTTCAAAATTTTCTCAACTAGACGTTGGCCGTCATACAACTGCGTCATCCTCAGAACATAGATTCCGCACTCATTTGCTCCCTGTGCTGGCACGACCGGGTAAGATGGCTTCTCTACCAATTTAACCCAGTCAGGAAGGTTCCTCGATTTATACATTTTTTCACCATAAATCGCCTTCAGCAGCTGAGTCATCTTCCTCATCTGGTAAGAAAAAAGAAGCACAAGGTAAGAATAACACACATCACGGATCAAAAAAATGATATTCAAACGAACCCAAAAAAAGTTGTTCTCAAACATCTAAAAAAATCCCTCTTTTAAGTGCACGTGTGAGAAAACTGTCGCGCATATGTTGAAGTTCACTACATAAACAATTGTAGTTTATAAAAAAATACAGTGGGAGAAACACAAAGAAAGCTTTACGCTTGGCAAAGAAAAAATAACATACCACTTCAGTGCAATCTGCGTGGTAGTCAGTCCTACGCCACCTTGTCATGACATCAGGATGGCCAGTGTACTTCCTACTGTCATGGATATCAAGGGTCTGGCGATGCTGGTTCATCGTGTATAAGGAATAATGACCATCCTTGAACCGCGGCATCATAATCTGTTCGCATAAAAAATGAAATCAAAAGTTCTTTCGACACGTACCACCAGGACCACTGTTCCAAAAATAACTATAAAAAGAAATGCAACAAACCAGGAAAAGTAAATGACAAAAAACAATGAATTTACCAGTTTTGCATCCAACAGGTTTGCGCCGTCGTTCACAAAAAAATTGAACTGCTTAACTGCATCTTCTAAAACAAACGAGCTATGCACAACTGGCAACACAGTATTTCCGTCATTATCTCTCGTCACAGAGGTTTCCATTTGAAGAACGTACTGCACACAAAAAAGAACAAAAAAACGACATGAAAAAAAGAATAAACAATGCAAGCAGGCATGGACATGAAAAATCCCAGTGCAGTAGGAAAGAATGACAGAAAACGTTTACCGTGATAAATAAAGGTGAAAGTAGCAAACGTTCACCGGATTGATAAGCTAAACCCAATTCAGGGTCTTGCTTCCAGTACTTGATGACAAAATCCATGATATACGAATCCATTAAAGCTCCTTTGCCAAATGTATCATAGATATAGTAGATATTGTAAGTATCGACATCACCAAAAGGACCATGCACCATAAAGAACGCGTTCCTGCAGTAAACATACACAGATGGGATCAATAAAATTAGAATTAAAATCAAAACACACAAAAAGCATGAAAGGGCACACGCATCACATAAAAAACTTACTCGCGGTATTTGGTTACAAAATCTTTGCTGAGAACAAGATCCTTTATTTTAATCGCCTCATCCATATATCTGAACCTCGGAGGCTTCAATTTCTCTATAGAGCATCTCAACTTAAAAGCCCTCTCACCTGCCCTCTTGTTCGAAAATACTTCAACCTCATCCAAATGAGGACGATTAATTGCCGCACTCCTAGTTCTAGTTGCACGTGCACACGGTGTAACAAAATCATCATCATCAACATCATATACATCGTGTGGAGAGCTAGGTCAAGAGACACTTCCACCATCAGGTCTAGACACCACATTTGTGTTCAAACCAGAATTATCTGGAGAGATTTCAATGACACAATCCTCCATAACCACATCAGAACCCTGGGACTCAAATAGTGACGTACAGCCTTCATTAAGCCCCCAATCAAAACCTAAAAACGTGCAGAAAAAACATGGAAGCACTCAGTACAAAACACAAAAACCAAAAAACATGTATAGAGAAAAAATAGAATGCAACCCACTGTTGTATACAGCAATGCAGCCCATACTTATATACAGCAATACAGCCCACATATAAATAACAATGCAGCCCACTTCTCTACAGCAATGCAGCCCGCACTTGTATACAGCAATGCAGCCCACATGTAAAAGAACAATGCAGCCCACTTCTCTACAGCAATGCAGCCCGCACTTGTATACAGCAATGCAGCCCACATATAAATAACAATGCAGCCCACTTCTCTACAGCAATGCAGCCCACACTTGTATATAGCAATGCAGCCCACATATAAAAGAACAATGCAGCCCACTTCTCTACAGCAATGCAGCCCGCACTTGTATACAGCAATGCAGCCCACATATAAATAATAATGCAGCCAACTTGCCCATAAAAAAGCGGAACCAAGCAGTAGTCAAAAATAAAATAAAGCGAGGATAAAGAAGTTCAATAAAACAACATTTATCTGCAAAAATTAGAAGTGATGTTAAATCAAGGCAACACTTCCTCGATGTTAGCCAGCTATAGAGCATGGCCTTTCTGATGTAGCCAATGTGCTCCACCCCAAACTTAGCAACTCGAACATCATCCCATGTCTGCAAGAATTGAAACATATAGAATCCACAATCATGCCTGCAATAAAAAGAATAAAAAATATCAGTTTCACAAAATTAAGTGAAAAAAAAACTTGAATGGTATGACACAGAAGGGCTGTAAAGAACGCACCCATTTGGCTCCAATGGGACAATGACATGTTTCAACACAAATCCATCAAGTGTGGGAGGATTTAGTGGCTCATCAGAACTCAAGCTACCTTCTTTCCATGCACGCTTGATATTTTTAACCATCCTCCTAAAAACCCTGACCGCATCAGGGCTGCCAGGTTTGTTGAGCAAGTCAAGAAATTAAAACCGCCTTTCTTTCACATTTAACGCAACAACACAATAATGACCAACACCATCCCTCGTATCTGGTGGATCAAAAATTGCAAAAAGGACCTGTTGGAAGCATGAATAAATAAATAAAATTATTATAACAAGAAAAAACAGAACATTATAAAAACAAAACAGGAAAAATACACATAAAAATGTCTCTCACCATATCCTTTTTATCAACACGCTCCTCGGCTTTTGAAGAGAACATCATTTTAACACTCCTGCCTACAGTACCACCATTCCAAATATTTGTCTGCAAATCAAAACCAAAAATCAGATAAGCAAAACAAGTCGTCGCACGAAATCAGGAAAGAAAATGAAAAAAATAAAACAAAAATTTCTGCATTCTTACACAAATATGGTACAGGACAACCATTGTCGGAGATCTCTTAAACTTATCTACCAGCAAAGAAACCCCAAGATCTACAAGCCTTGTAGTGAGCATCCCTTTATCCAAAAAGGATTGACCAACTTCGCCATTGCTAATATCACCCATCTCAGTTTTAAAAGCAATTATGTCCCTGAATTTTTCATGAAAAACTCAAACATAAGATACTAAAAAAAATAACAACAAATAAAAACGGGTAAATAAAATTAGATAATACATATGAACAAAACAATTTCTAAAAAATCATACTTCTTCTTCTTGTCCTTCCGAGCCCTTGTAACAGCAGCGTACAACTCATTGTATCTTTTCAGAAGAGCTGGATCAATGCTCAACGGTGTCACAACAGGGAGTTAATCATCTGTAATAAAAAAGATGAAGTTCACTTATACAAACAATGAAGTTTAAATATTAAGATAAGGGAATTCTGCTAGCTATTTTGAAAATTATAGACAAAAGATCAAAGTTCCACTTATCATTAAACATCTAATACAGATACCATAGTAATTAAACAACATGAATGAGAAAAACATCAAACTGCAGCGTTAAAAAAAATCTCTTGCCTTCAGTGTCAGAGTCTTCAGGCTGCTGTTCTTCAGAACTGAGCAAAATATTTTCTTGCATAGGTTGCGACGAATCCACCACAACCTCACTGGACTTTCCTTCTGCAGCAACATCAGCATTCTCTCGATTTACAACAGTCTGGTCAACAACAGCTTCCTTAGATACTTCAACTACATGAGGCTCCACTATCGATACTTCCGGAACATCATTGGACACCAGAGAGACAGGGGAAGCAACAACACTAGCAGCAAGGGCAACATTCTCCAGTGGCTTTTCAATGCCAACATCAGAATCTTCATGCCGACTGGTGGGAACAGCATCATAGGATCCTTGAGCTACAGAAGGATCTACACACTCAACGGCAACCGATACAGAAGCATCAACACTGACACGGCCATCAACAGCACAGCTGCCCTGATTCAGATCAACATGGACTTCCACGTTTTGTTCTCCATCCTGTGGAAAGTTTAAAAAACACCCAGTAACACAAAAATAAGCATGGGAATAACCAACACAACAACACACAGCACACTTATGTCAAAAGACTGCTGGCAACATACACATAACAACTACAGTCCACATATGCAAAACAACACCAACACACGTGTGTCAAACACAACTACAACTGCAACACACATATACATAAAAAAACTGCAGTTCGCTTTAACAAACGCTGCAGTTCAGTTATGTTAAATACTGAAGCTCACGTACGTAAATAAGTATGGATCACGCATGCCAAAAAGAACTGCAGTTCACTTCTGTCAAACAGTGAAGATCACACATGTAAAACTATTGCAGCTAACATACGCAAATGAAAATGCATATGGATGAACATAACAGCGTACATCAAGTTTATAACAGACAACAAAAAATTAGATTACAACCCACTAACAGAACAAGTAATACAACTATACCTTATCAACTACAACATCCAGAGGGGACGCTGCATCACCCAAGACCTCATCCTTCCCAGAGCAATCGTAAGTCTCTTTGTGCACATCACGAGCAGCGACACCAGTCTACGGGCATAGAACAAACCAAAAATGAGAAATAAGATGGTAACGACCGAAAAAGAAAAAACTCCAACTATGCACAAGCAGTACACACTTCACAACAGAGAAGTACACAAAAAAATATGGGAACCAAACAAATGTAAGTTCAAATAAAAAGGGAAGCATGGCAGAACAGACATGGCAGGAGTATTTATATCTGACGAACTCCATCGTCTCTAGTTCCATCGACACCAGAAGATTCCACTCCAGCCTATAACAAAAAAAACAAAAATAGTGAGGAGCAGTCAACATAATACACAAAAAAGAGGTCCAAAGCCACAAAAAACCTAGAACATACATTATCAGCACCAACGCCAGCGTCCTGACGGATCATCTCATCCACAATATGCCCAGCATCCTTCTCATACCGACCGCATTTTTCTTCTTGCGAATGTCTCAATTGAGCATACGAAGAACGAACATTTGTCACTGCAATCTTCAGGCTTTCAATCACACCACAATCAAAATTGTGAGCAGCAACAATATCTTCATCTCGTGGGCCATGGCCAACAGGGAAAAAACCAGCAACTGTCCTCAACCTGTCACCAGAGGTTGGCAAATCTTCAGTCAGCTTCAAAACCTTCAGAAGAAGCTCATCAATCTCCTCATGCTTTTTGCCGCCAACAAATGTCTGTTTATAAGAGCTTGTATTATCAAACATCTGTCGAGGCATGAAACCACGAGTATGCGGCACCTCATCATCATAGGCAGGAAGCTGACTACAGATAGGCTCATAAAACCTATAATGAATGCTAGGCCCCGCATCAGAGCTGCCATGTACAACTGCAACAGGACGGTTGTACACAATATCACCTGACGCCTTCCACTGCAAAAAAACACAACACGCAAAGAGAAGTACACATGTGAGTACTAGAAGAGTTCACATTTATAATGACTGCACATTTTTTTTAAAAAAAATCTGATATTAAAAAATCAGCTGCCCTAACCGGCAGCTTCCCAAATTTGTAACTTTCCAAGTAAATCTTTCCCTTCACAAGCACATCCTCATTGTACAACTTCATCAGGTCCTTGGTCATCAGGTATGACGCGCGTGGCGTCAACGTGTGCATGACTGAAAATTTGCGAAGCTTCAAGCAGTCAAGATACATAATCAGGGGGACAATGGCACAACCCTCTGCACAATTCTGCTTGCTGCCTTCTGATTGCCACCTAACCACAGCTGCCTGCAACTCATCAACAACAAGCTGACAAAAGTCCATCTGAGCCATAGCCGCATAATCCATGTTCTCTACCATTGCAGCAACTCTACCCAAACGAACTGCAGGCCCCGGGCATAGCAAATTTTGGTAAAGTATCAGGAAGAACACCTTCACAGCAAGGTCAACACTCACATAATCATCTTCCTCCACCAACACCTTCAACTTCTCAAGCAAGTCCTTGACACCTATACTTTTTGAACGGTCAAAGCCAAGCTCATCCTTGAGGGTAGTCAATGATTCATCATGACCACTGGAAGCAGGCATGGGTGCAGTGTGACGTCCCATAGGTAAATCAAAAATGTGATGAACTGCATCACGATTGATTCAAAGAACCCTGCCATTCCCAAAGTCCATTAACATAGTGGCAGGGGCAATCACTCCCATCAAATAGCACATAAGAATGCGCGACACATTTTTCTTTACTGTCAGATCAAAGACAACACCAAATCCAGCATCCCTAACACGGCTGCGATGCGCCTCTTTCAACAAAGAAACAACCTTGCAAACAGTGGGAAGCGACAAACGCACGATTTTGTTAAATCGAGAATCATCTCCCTCACCATCATCTTTAGTTGCATTGCTCTTACTAGACTTCTTCCTCTGTGTAAAGGGAAATGCAGTCCACATTAGAAGATTAGGCATAAAAAAAGAGACATAAAAATACAGAAAGAATAACAAATGAAGGAAAAAAATGTAGTGCACTTCAACAAACCTTTGGAGCAGCATCCACCTCCTTGCCAGAATCACCCAACATCTTCGTCGACATCATCATGGGCACGCTTGGGTACACTGTTAGATGAACCACATTCTTTGCGTCTAGAAGGATGAACACCCTTCACATAATCAGCAAGCACAAAGTCGTCGTCATCAGAATTGGGACCTTCAATGACATGTAGTCGTTTGCGCTGAGGATCATCACTTCCACTAACTTCAGCGGTTCTCTTGCCAAGATTCTTCTTCATTCCAGCAACACGTGGACTCCGCCGAGGTGTACCACCTTCCTCAGCAACAGTACTCAACCTCTTCTTCACCTTGCCAAATTTACCACCCTTGGCACCACCTCTGCTTCTCCTTCTCAACAAACTCTTTTGACTCAATTTCAAACCTCAACTTCTTCTTGCTTTGCTTCAACTCATATTGACGAAGCTGTTCCGGGACCATCCAATCCTGTGTAACTTCCTATGTACCACCGACAGACTGCGACTGTGTTTCAGACAAGACAGGACGTCTCTGATCAAAGCTCACACCAACATTACCCTCTGCAAAATAATGGTCAATCAATTGAGTAACCTCCTCAAACCCAGGCGCCCCAGCATGGAAAACAGACACTGCGTCAAAATAAAGTTTGTCTATGCTCGTTAAAAACTGCACAAAAAGAACAAATGCAGTACAGTTAGACATATAAATGTAGTGCTCAACCATAAACTCAAAATAAAAAATAATGCATTGTACAAAAAACTTGAATAAAACAATAATGCAGTTCACAAGTACATACACTGGAGTTCACATACAAAAATAAAATGAAGTGCTGCATATACTAAATTCACGGATATTCGCAACAAAAATGTCGAACTAGATAAAACAAAGCATACACAAAAATAAACAAATTAATCACATACCAGAAGAAGGGGCCACACTTATAGGAGAAGATTCAATCGGCGAATTCACTTGATGTCCTCCCTCGACACCATGATCCTTACCACCAGGACAAGGAGAGACAATTGGTGTATCATTATGAGCACTGCAATCACCTGCTAGATTAAAAAAAACAAGAAAAAAGAAATTACAAAAACATCACATGAAAAAATAATGCAAACGAGCGCTGACAACTAACAGAGCATAACCCAATATGCAGGATGAATTAGGAAACTAGATAAACACCAAACAAAATAAACAAAGCCTAACGAATAAGCACTCCACATACCCTGAACTCCTTCTCCCGCCTGCTCGGCGAAGACATAGCGTTTCCCTGCAACACAAAGGACGAAATGACAGTCATAAGCAACAAAATCGGCGAAAATCGCACGAAACCCTAGATCCGCATTGCTACACACAACTATCGACTTCAAAACGAGATAAAATCGACTGCCTACAAAAAATTACACAAGCAAAAAGAGCTACAACAACTACAAGAATCACAAAAACAAGGCGAGGGGACAATCAACACCGAGCCAAGCAGAATGTACCGAAGAAAAGTGTGCGGCAACGGCGGCGGGAAGGGGGAAGGGGGGGCGACGGGAACAGACAGGAAAGGGCTGCGGGAGCGCAGCGGCAAGGGCTCATGGAGCGGACAGCGACGCCGAATGCAGGAATAAGGACCTCTTGAGGGCGGCGGTTCTCGGGCGACAGCGGTTGCTGCGCGCGACGGCGGTTTTGCCCGAGGGAGAGATGCCTCGGGAGAAACTGCAAGAGAGGAGAGGGGATTGTTCTCGGTCTCTTTCTCTGATAGCGGAGCGGTGGAATAGCCTGGAAACGATACGTAGGAGGCCCGCGTGTCGCAAAAAGGGTCACAAATAACGGGCCGGCCCAAAAACAGCCCGGACAAAATAAGCCAGTCTACATCAAAACGCACATATTACTAAAAAACAACAAAAAAAACATGATGCAGTTCTCTGTGAAGAAACATGAAGTTCAAACGGTAAAACAACAAATAAAATACATACAGTTCGTAAAAAAAGTTAAAATCAAAAACAAAACGCATGTTAAGAAAACACATCCGAAAAAAAGTCTACCTTCAATTAAGTGCCACACAAAAAAATGTGCCCCCCCCTCCGCTCTCCCCTTAAACCTTCCGTACAGTGAAGTAAGCACAGGCAAAAAAACAAATGCAGTACGCACTGTTGGAAAAATGCAGTGCATTTCTATACGGGATGTAGTACGCCATTATGCATTTCCTTTTCGGGATGAAGAAAAACGCGAATGCGGAAAAAGTAAACACAGTGTGCAAGTACACGAACGTGTAGTACAGTATCATAAACAATGCAGTACAGTCATAATTTGCTAAGCAGTGCAGTCCTGTACATTCGAAAAAAAGATTACAAAAAAAGTAAAAACACGGGAACAAAAATGAGAAGTGTACATGCAGTAAGGAATGAAGTTCACATCTAGTACATAACCATGATCAATGCAGTGCACCGATGATTTACCAAAAAGCAGTGCACTCCACGACATTAAAAAGCATACAAAGAATAAAAACTGATCACCCAAATGATACCAGCCCCAGCCACACAAAATTTGACAACGTACATGCGTCTCTGAACTACCCGAACACAGGCCCAACAAAACCGACTAAGAAAAAACAATAAGTTCAAAAAAAAGTGGGGGCCCCCCCACCCCCCCTCCCTCCCATTTCCCTACCCATCCCGTGCAAGGGACTGCAATAAGTACCGACAAAAACAAGATGCAGTACGGTGCGGTAGAAGTATGCAGTGCATTCCGTTGCGCAATGTAGACCGCCGAAGCATATAGCAAAGACACGCAAAAAACGATGAAGTACACACATGTATACAATGTTGCAGTTCTGATTTGTACGCAACGCAGTGCGTAAGTGTAATCAATGCAGATATGTTGTCATGCAGTATACATCTATAAAACATGACAAAATGCCCATTCGCATAGAAAAAGGTGGTGGTTAAAAAAATGTCCTGATCAAAAATAAAACAAACCACCTTAAAAAAACCCCACGTTCGCATACATCCACCCGATCGGAGCAGTTCCATCGCCACAAGCCCACGATCACAGATGCAAAAACCAACCCAGGATCCGCACAATCGCATCATCAGCGCGATCGTGTAGTTCATCCGACGAGGCCATCCCACCCCGCGCCCTCCCCTTAAATTCAGACCCCTGCCAAAGGCCTTCTCATCCACAAACAACACAAGTATCCATTGCGCTCCCACCAAAAGCACCAAGCCCTCCCACCGGCGATGACGTTCACCGATGAGTACAAGGGCGACAACGCCGTGGAGGCGCACGGCAATACCAAGTTGCACGTCATCCACACCAACGACAGGAAGCAGATGGCGATCACCCTCGCGAAGTACGAGCGCCACCTCAGCCTCCAGCGCCACAAGATCGTCCGCATTGATCTCGAGTACGACAACGACCATGAAGCGACGCAGAAACCCGCCCTCTGCCAGCTCTCCATCGGCAAGAATCACCCGGTGCTGCTCTTCCAAATGAGCGACAGTGAAAGGTGCACCGTCTTCGACAACTTCCTCGCCGACCCCAGGTACACCTTTGTAGGCTTCTCCATCGACGGCGACAAAACCAGGCTGGAGCGCGTCAAACTGGAGGTCGCCAACTTCGTCGACATCCAGAAGGAGTGGAGGGTGCCCGAGGCAACCAAGCCGTTGGACTCCCTCGGAGACGTCTCCGGCGTGCTCATCGACGACTATTACAACACCATGAAGAAGAAGATCACCGACGACGAGCACCAGCACTGGGCCATCATGCCTCTGTCCAGGAGGCACATCGAGTACGCAGCAAAGGACGCCTACGCAGCGTACGGGATATGGAACCGCATCACCCTCACCCAGGACGGCCTTCGCCGTGCAAAGATGGAGAAGGAGGAGCCCCCCAAGAAGCGCGCCAGGAGCAGCTGGGGATGGGGAGAGCCTGACTGGTGAAGAAGAAGATGGTGCCGGCCAGGAGCCAACAATGCCAGCGTTCTTTTAGAATTATCATCAAATTTGCTTTCTGTTGTTTGCTTATGTATCGTTAGTTTGCTTGTGTGCTGAAACTAGTTTGCTTGCCATGCACAATCGCTTTGTAATGATGAACTCTGATTGTGTTAGTTTGCTTTCTGTTCAACTTAGCTTGCTGGTGATGAAATTGTCGTACAGAATATCTGTGATAATTTTTTTTCTGTTGTCTGCTAATGTATCATTAGATTCGAGCAGTGCAGAAAACGAAAAAAGAGTTGCAGTGTGCAAACAGGACGCATGCAGTGCAAGTTGTGTACGAATGCAGTACAGAATCTGTCCAATGAAGTCTTAACATACCCAACAAAGCAGTGCACGAACCTAAATTTGAAAAAAGAATACATAAGAGCAAAACCAGAAAATGAAAAACGCAAACACATAAATAATCAATGAAGTACAGAAATATATGAACGTGCAGTACAGAACCATAATCAACGCATTACGCGTATGATTTACTAAGCAGTGCACTCCCATACATTTGGAAAAAAGATTACATAACAGCAAAAAGACGGAAACAAAAAAATGGCAACTGTACATGCAGTACGTAATGCGTACACATGCAGTACAGAACCCTGATCAATGCAATGCAAGCTCCCGACATTGAAAAAAACACCTAAGAAAGAAAAATAAAAAGAAAAAAAATGACCACCCAGGTGGCACCGGCCCCAGCCAGTCTCGTAATAGGTCTGCGCCCACAGAAAGCGAGTCGTTTTGAGTCACAGTGCATGGGCCGTCCACACATGGGCCCACAGGTCAGAGAGCATACAGCTGCGAGCGCCGTGTTTAAGCGCCCAAATAAGTAACAAGAGGAATTCGACACAGATGCCTCGCCACCACTTATAAACATGTCGGCCGCGCCTTCCGCGGGCGAGGTGGGACTAAACATTAGACCACACACAGCCCACCGGGAACCAGCCGTGTGCTCACAGGCCGACCTAGGCCCAATTGCGTCTTCACTACTAGAACACAGGGCCAACAAAAAAAAGAGAGGCCACTGAAAATAAAAAAATGCTACATACCATACACAAACACAGGCCCAACCACGCGTTCGTAGTTCGCTGTGATATGACAATGCAGTTCGCTATTTTCAAGTAAGCAGTCATGTTGCTTCTTAAATGCATTCGTGTTCACTGAATCACACCCAATCCACCACCTAACGCCAACCACACCATTTATTACTTCCATTGCTCGATTGGTTGCATAAAAACTTATCCATTCATGCTACAGACTAACACAACTCCTCCCCCCGTTCCTCATTTTCCTCAAAACGTAGATCTTGGGTTCATCCCATCCACAGCTCTTCTCTGGAATTCCACTGCACCCGCCATGGACTGTAAGTGCGGGTGCTTGGCAAGGATGGCTCCGGTAGCGGACACATGCGTCTATGCAGAAGGCCTACAACTCACCAACACCGAGTGGCGCAGCATGCTCGGCTGCCTGATGATACCCAACAGGGGGTTTCGTGCGCCATTTCTTCATCGCCTCACAACCGCAGATCTACAGGAAAGTTGGGTATGTTTTTCCACTCACAATTTTTGGACATAATCTAGACTGCAAATACACATCTGAATATATAGTTCAATCAATTTGTTCAGTAATATCAACAAAAATTCAAAACAGAATTTGTATTCTTGTTCAGATCTGCTAGCTATTAAGACTAGATGCTTCCACCTATCTTTCTTCAGTACCACACCATGTATCGACATATGTACAAAAAAAGGGTCAGTAGATAAGTTGCAGTTATCTTAACATGCTGGAGAAGTACACTGTTACTGACATTGCAGTGCACACATGTTGCAGTATAATATATATCCCAGTAAAACTAGGAGTCAATTGCGTATATAAGTTTGTTCATACATTGCAACTACTTTACAAAATACAATCATATGTATGTAACTATTTAAGTAAACATAAACAAATCATACTAAGTATAAAACAAAAACATTTGCTGTTTACTTACAAATTCTTTTTCCATCCATTACTATATGCAGAAACTGCCATCCACAATAAAATTTCATGCTCCGAGTTCAGGGAAGCTTACTTTGGAGACAGAACACAAGAATGGCTATGGAGACATGCAAGCTGACTACCACATAGACTCTGAAGACTGCATCAACATAACTACTGGTTGGAAAGATTTTGTCTCCCAGAATGGCTTTGAGGCTGGAGAAGTGGCCATGGTCTTTTTCTACAAAGAAGAAGACTCCATCAAGTTTACAATATTTGCACTCCATGCTGTCTAATATGAAGCAACCAATATTTCTAATGCTTTGCTTATGCTGTATACTTTTAAAATTATGTCCAATAGACAATTTGAACGATGCCTATTTAAAGTATGCAACCTCAACTACGTCATTTTATCATCCTTTTTAGACAAAGTTGCTGTTGGCAGTAATGCAGTTCTCTTGAACACATAGTGTGGTACTAATAATAACAAAAAGCAGCCATCTGAAACAGTAACAAGGAAATGCAAATGGTAGAAACTTTGCACTTAACATACGATGTTCAAAAACAATTATCATAGTATGCAGTTCAAAAAAATCTTATAATAACTATTCAGCTAACACAAGCGTATCATGGACCATCCATTCTAATAGCAGAATAGAAAATTAACAACACTGCTAATGCAGTACAGAAATGCATATTATGCAGTCATCTAGAACACAGAATGTAGTTTAAGAAAAGGAGAAATCTCATAAACAGCCATAACCACTGTAATACAGCTACAACGAAGTACGCTACCAATGAAAATGCAGTGCACTACAACGTATGCCGCGACTACAACAAATAAAATTAAAGCACTGAAACTACAGACAATGTGATAGACTGATAGAGGTGTCAATTTCACTCGCACTTCCATAACTCACCTAAAAATTATACAGCCACTAAACTATCGAAAAATACACCAGCAAAAATTTACATGGAAGACATGGCAACTTGACGAATAGCATCACCTTTCATTTAAAAACCGCGATTCAAAAAATGACAATTATACCCGCAATACAATGGATTCAAACCTACAGCAACAGCAATTACAATATTCAAACACGCGTGGACGGGCAAAAATCAAAAAAATCAACAAGAACAGAGGAGCGGACGAAGCTCACCCGCCCGCACAACCAAAATATCAAGAAATTGAAAAGTAACTCCTAAAAATTAACAAATTATAGAGTGAATGGACCGATTAAAACGAACGCAATCAAACAATTCCTACTAAATAACAACATCCGAGCACAAAAAAATCGCATCTGACGCGAAAACGAACGAACAGAGAAAGCTCGTCCGCCAAATCCCTCGATTTGCAAGCACTCTAGTATATTTTCCTGTAAATTAGAAAGAATAAAGCTAAAATGAGATGCAGACACAAACTGAATCATCCCGCGACACCCGATTCCACATAGAACACACGGGCGGAACACCGAAAAATGAAGCAGTTCTCCCGTGAAGCATTGCAGTGCCCAACGTAAAGAAGATGCAGTGCACTTGCGTTCAGCGTGCAGTGCGGAAGTGGTGTGCAGAACAGTTATTCTGCTAATATTAGCAGAATAGACCGTCTGTATGTATATATATATAACTTCATTTGCATAATACTAAAAGTAAACTTTCAACTACACATCTTTAGTTTGAAATTTGACTACAATAGTTGTTGGACAATGCAAAATAAAACAAACATGACATGATTACCTCAAATAGGAAACAAATTTATTTGCTCCTCTGTATACTTTCACAATCTTAATTGACCTTAACATCTGAATTTTCATGCTCGGTATTAGTTCCTTGCCTATGTTCTTCACTGACATCAACAATACTAGAAGATGTAAAATACTTTGTCAAAGAACCCTTCAGTAGTTGAATTTTCAGATGTATTTCTTCTTTTTTGTCTTTTTCAGCACCCAACAAATGCTTCTTAGGCAACATGGCATACTAATGTCCTAATATTACGAAGCAAAGAGTAGACAATGAATTAGAAATTTATAGATCGGATGATCAGAACCCTAGACATGTACATAGAATGACAAAAAATTAGGATGGTTGAATACATACTATGAAAGATTGGATTAGAAAATTATACATCAAACGTTAGATACTTCATGGGTTGGATAGTTTAATATACGTACTAAAGAAACTACTGAAATTGGGGATGGACGAATGGATCAGGAACATCCGAACATGAATATAGGGTTCGGACCTGCGTTCGCATACATATGTATTGCCGTATTGCTGGAAGGCCGAGTTGTCGGATTGCTGCGTGCCGTGGCGGCAACGAGCGGCTGAGGCACCGAGCGAGGAACGACAGAGCGACGGGCAGATGAGACGACGAAGAAGAACCGACGAGCGACGAATGGGAAAAGTCAGATTTTTTTTTTAGAAGAAAGAAAAAGCCAGACATTCCGATTGATTTGTTTCACACGTACGCGTGCATCGAGGAGCTGTGACTTGCGTGCGCGATGCTTCGCTACGCATTACCAGGCGATCCGATGGGCCGAGCCCATCTTGTTTTCTTCCTCTCATAATTTTTCCCTTGTCTATTTTTTGCTGGGCTATACTATATGTGTACTACATCATGGGCCCCCCTCCGGCCTGTGCCCTGGGCCGTCGCCCCTCTGCCCATGCCCCAGGGCCGGCCCTGCAGTGTCTACGATCGTCGCCAGGACAGAGCCGGGCAACGAGAAGGGGGCGCTGTCATTGATGGCCCTGATTCTGTGGCGCATATGGCTGGAACAAAACTGTTGCACGCTCAACGGCAAGCAGCCGAGCAGCAACGACATCCTCAGCACAGCTAGAAGCGACATGGAGCAATGGCGACTCACCGGAGCAAAATGCATTGAGCCCCCATTCTGGGATCTGACGTACGTGTGCATTGTACTTTTGATGCTAGGTGCAATTTTCTATAAGCCCATAGTTTGCAGCCTCGTCCCTGATCACTTGATCATAAAACCTTTTTGTATCCTCTCTTCTGCTGAATCAATGAAAAGCCAGGCAATTTGGATCTTTCAAAAAAAAGTATTTCCTCTTTGAAAATGTGGCTGAACAAAAATGTGTCATTTCCACTATCACATTAATGATGTCATGAAGCTTTGCGGTACACAGACCTTTGGCCAAAATAGATGAGGGACTTTCACGTGTGTTCTTTTTATTAGATGTGAAATAGAGAAAATGGAACTAGCAGTAAGCTACAACTCAAAGGAAAACTTTTCAAAACACATGTCAGTTTTTCACAACACATTGTGCAATACAAGTGATCCTAATATTGTCACGTCTTACCAATTTCAGATCTTACAAATTTGGGAGCAGGGATTCGTCATGTCATGTTGAGCTCTAGATTCTAGACAAATTACACTGACTTTGTTGGGATAAACATAGGAGATAGTGTGTGCTATCCAATGTCATGATATCCAAAACCAACACAAATTGATATGACATTTGTTTAAAAATACCATCGAAATCTTGCAGTCAATATCTTCCATTGTACCTATTATTGTTTGGGAGACATCTGTAATACAACATCATGTATTCAAACCCATAGTTTTCTGCAAAGAGTTTCGCCTCACGAAACCTTATAGTTGACTGGCCCTATCTTGACCTTCAATGGAGATTTTTTTCCAATAGCCATGCATGCTCTAGAGGCATAGAACTTTTATTATCATCTATTTTTTATCTCAAGAACCTCTTTGAGAGACTTTTGTTATCATCTCAGTGTCCCCCTTTTAGCTTTTTTATCATATTAGTAATACAATGATTTTTGTCATAAAATAAGAAACAATTTCCCTTTTGCATTAAGTAGATAATTGAACTTTCCGCAGATATTTGCATTGTTGCCGCAACATACCTCTTGTTTGCTTTCCTGCACTGCTTATGTGGAAGTGGTGGTTGATTTATTTATAAAGCGGGATGAAACCTATTCGAGATCATGTTTTTGTGATGCACTAGTGAAGGAAATATGCCCTAGAGGCGATAATAAAGTTATTATTTATTTCCTTATATCATGATAAATGTTTATTATTCATGCTAGAATTGTATTTACCGGAAACATAATACTTGTGTGAATACATAGACAAACAGAGTGTCACTAGTATGCCTCTACTTGACTAGCTCGTTGATCAAAGATGGTTATGTTTCCTAACCATTGACATGAGTTGTCATTTTATTAACGGGATCACATCATTAGGAGAATGATGTGATTGACTTGACCCATTTCGTCAGCTTAGCACACGATCGTTTAGTATTCTGTTATTACTTTCTTCATGATTTATACATGTTCCTATGACTATGAGATTATGCAACTCCCGTTACCGGAGAACACTTTGTGTGCTACCAAACTTCACAACGTAACTAGGTGATTATAAAGGTGCTCTACAGGTGTCTCCGAAGGTACTTGTTGGGTTGGCGTATTTCGAGATTAGGATTTGTCACTTCGATTGTCGGAGAGGTATCTCTGGGCCCACTCGGTAATGCACATCACTTAAGCCTTGCAAGCATTGCAACTAATGAGTTAGTTGCGGGATAATGTATTACGGAACGAGTAAAGAGACTTGCCGGTAACAAGATTGAACTAGGTATTGAGATACCGACGATCGAATCTCGGCAAGTAACATACCGATGACAAAGGGAACAACGTATGTTGTTATGCAGTCTGACATATAAAGATCTTCGTAGAATATGTGGGAGCCAATATGAGCATCCATGTTCCGCTATTGGTTATTGACCGGAGACGTGTCTCGATCATGTCTACATAGTTATCGAACCCGTAGGGTCCGCACACTTAAAGTTTCGATGACGGTTATATTATGAGTTTATGAGTTTTGATGTACCGAAGGTTGTTCGGAGTCCCGGATGTGATCACGGACATGACGAGGAGTCTCGAAATGGTCGAGACATGAAGATTGATATATTGGAAGCCTATATTTGGATATCAGAATTGTTCCAGGTGAAATCGGGATTTTACCGGAGTACCGAGGGCCTAATGGGCCATAGTGGGCCTTAGTGGAGAAGAGGAGAGGCGGCTAGGGCAGGGCCGCATGCCCCTTCCCCTCTAGTCCGAATAGGACAAGGATAGGGGGCGGCGCCCCCCTTTCCTTCCTCTCTCCAACCTTTCCCCCCTTCTCCTAATCCAACAAGGAAGGGAGCGAGTCCTACTCCCGGTGGGAGTAGGACTCCTCCTGGCGCGCCTCTCCTGGCCGGCCGCACCTCCCCCCATTGCTCCTTTATATACGGGGGCAGGAGCACCCCATAGACACAACAATTGATTTGATCTTTTAGCCGTGTGCGGTGCCCCCCTCCACCATAGTCCACCACGATAATACTGAGGCGGTGCTTAGGCGAAGCCCTGCATCGGAAGAACATCATCATCGTCACCACGCCGTCGTGTTGACAAAAATCTCCCTCAACACTCAGTTGGATCGGAGTTTGAGGGACGTCATCGGGCTGAACGTGTGCTGAACTCGAAGGTGCCGTGCGTTCAGTACTTGATCGGTCGGATCGTGAAGACGTACGACTACATCAACCGCGTTGTGCTAACGCTTCCGCTTTCGGTCTATGAGGGTACGTGGACAACACTCTCCCCTCTCGTTGCTATGCATCACCATGATCTTGCGTGTGCATAGGAATTTTTTTGAAATTACTACGTTCCCCAACAGTGGCATACGAGCCTGGTTTTATGCGTAGATGTCATATGCACGAGTAGAACACAAGTGAGTTGTGGGCGATATAAGTCATACTTCTTACCAGCATGTCATACTTTGGTTCGGCGGTATTGTTGGATGAAGCGGCCCGGACCGACATTAGGCGTACGCTTACGCGAGACTAGTTCTACCAACGTGCTTTGCACACAGGTGGCTAGCGTGTGTCAGTTTCTCCAACTTTAGTTGAACCGAGTGAGGCTACGCCCGGTCCTTGCGAAGGTTAAGACAGCACCAACTTGACAAACTATCGTTGTGGTTTTGATGCGTAGGTAAGAATGGCCCTTGCTCAGCCCGTAGCAGCCACGTAAAACTTGCAACAACAAAGTAGAGGACATCTAACTTGTTTTTGCAGGGCATGTTGTGATGTGATATGGTCAAGGCATGATGCTAATTTTTATTGTATGAGATGATCATGTTTTGTAACCGAGTTATCGGCAACTGGCAGGAGCCATATGGTTGTCACTTTATTGTATGCAATGCAATCGCCCTGTAATGCTTTACTTTATCACTAAGCGGTAGCGATAGTCGTAGAAACATAAGATTGGCAAGATGAAAACGATGCTACGATGGAGATCAAGGTGTTGCGCCGGTGACGATGGTGATCATGACGGTGCTTCGGAGATGGAGATCACAAGCACAAGATGATGATGGACATATCATATCACTTATATTGATTGCATGTGATATTTATCTTTTATGCATCTTATCTTGCTTTGATTGACGATAGCATTATAAGATGATCTCTCACTAAATTTCAAGATAAAAGTGTTATCCCTGAGTATGCACCGTTGCCAATGTTCATCGTGCCCAGACACCACGTGATGATCGGGTGTGATAAGCTCTACGTCCATCTACAATGGGTGCAAGCCAGTTTTGCACACGCAGAATACTCAGGTTAAACTTGACGAGCCTATCATATGTAGATATGGCCTCAGAACACTGAGACGGGGAAAGGTCGAGCGTGAATCATATAGTAGATATGATCAACATAGTGATGTTCACCATTGAAAGCTACTCCATTTCACGTGATGATCGGTTATGGTTTAGTTGACATGGATCACGTGATCACTTAGAGGATTAGAGAGATGTCTATCTAAGTGGGAGTTCATAAGTAATATGATTAATTGAACTTAAATTTATCATGAACTTAGAACCTGATAGTATCTTGCTTGTCTATGTTGATTGTAGATAGATGGCCCGTGTTGTTGTTCCGTTGAATTTTATTGCGTTCCTTGAGAAAGAAAAGTTGAAAGATGATGGTAGCAATTACACGGACTGGGTCCGTAACTTGAGGATTATCCTCATTGCTGCACAGAAGAGTTACGTCCTGGAAGCACCGCTAGGTGTACCACCTGCGCCAGCAACTGCAGACATTATGAATGCCTGGCACTCACGTGTTGATGACTACTCAATAGTTCAGCGTGCCATGCTTTACGGCTTAGAACTGGGACTTCATCGACGTTTTGAATGTCATGGAGCATGTGAGATGTTCCAGGAGTTGAAGTTAATATTTCAAAAGAATGCCCGGATTGAGAGATATGAAGTCTCTAATAAGTTCTACAGCTGCAAGATGGAGGAGAATAGTTCTGTCATTGAGCATATACTCAAGATGTCTGGGTACTACATATACTCAAGATGTCTAGGAGTTAATCTTTCGGATGATAGCATCATTGACAGAATTCTTCAATCACTGCCACCAAGCTACAAAAGCTTCATGATGAAGTGAACTATAACATGCAAGGGATGGATAAGACGATTCCCGAGCTCTTCGCAATGCTAAAGGTTGCGGAGGTAGAACTTAAGAAGGAGCATCAAGTGTTGATGGTCAATAAGACCACCAGTTTCAAGAAAAAGGGCAAAGGGAAGAAGAAGGGGAATTTCAAGAAGAACAGCAAGCAAGTTGCTGCTCAAGAGAAGAAACCCAAGTCTAGACCTAATCCTAAGACTGAGTGCTTCTACTGCAAGCAGACTGGTCACTCAAAGTGGAACTGCCCCAAGTATTTGGCGGATAAGAAGGATGGCAAGGTGAACAAAGGTATATGTGATATACATGCTATTGATGTGTACCTTACCAGAGCTCGCAGTAGCACCTGGGTATTTGATACTTGTTCTATTGATAATATTTCCAACTCAAAACAGGGACTACGGATTAAGTGAACACTAGCCAAGGACGAGGTGACGATGCGCATGGGAAACGGTTCCAAAGTCGATGTGATCGCCGTCGGCACGCTACCTCTACATCTACCTTCGGGATTAGTATTAGACCTAAATAATTGTTATTTGGTGCCAACGTTGAGCATGAACATTATATCTGGATCTTGTTTGATGCGAGACGGTTATTCATTTAAATCAGAGAATAATGGTTATTCTATTTATATGAGTAATATCTTTTATGGTCATGCACCCTTGACGAGTGGTCTATTTTTGATGAATCTCGATGTAGTGATACACATATTCATAATGTTGAATCCAAAATATGCAGAGTTGATAATGATAGTGCAACCTATTTGTGACACTGCCGTTTAGGTCATATCGGTGTAAAGCGCATGAAGAAACTCCATACTGATGGACTTTTGGAACCACTTGATTATGAATCACTTGATACTTGCGAACCATGCTTCATGGGCAAGATGACTAAAACGCCGTTCTCCGGAACTATGGAGTGAGCAACTGATTTATTGGAGATCATACATACTGATGTATGTGGACCAATGAATATTGACGCTCGCGGCGGGTATCGTTATTTTCTCACCTTCACAGATGATTTAAGTAGATATGGGTATATCTACTTAATGAAACATAAGTCTGAAACATTTGAAAAGTTCAAAGAATTTCAGAGTGAAGTTGAAAATCATCATAAGAAGAAAATAAAGTTTCTACGATCTGATCGTGGAGGAGAATATTTGAGTTAAGAGTTTGGTCTACATTTCAAACAATGCGGAATAGTTTCGCAACTCACGCCACCCGGAACACCACAGCGTAATGGTGTGTCCGAACGTCGTAATCATACTTTACTAGATATGGTGCGATCTATGATGTCTCTTACTGATTTACCGCTATCATTTTGGGGTTATGCTTTAGAGACGGCCGCATTCACGTTAAATAGGGCACCATCGAAATCCGTTGAGACGCCGCCTTATGAACTATGGTTTGGCAAGAAACCAAAGTTGCCGTTTCTTAAAGTTTGGGGCTGCGATGCTTATGTGAAAAAGCTTCAACCTGATAAGCTCGAACCCAAATCGGAGAATTGTGTCTTCATAGGATACCCAAAGGAGACTGTTGGGTACACCTTCTATCACAGATCCGAAGGCAAGACATTCGTTGCTAAAAATGGATCCTTTCTAGAGAAAGAGTTTCTCTCGAAAGAAGTGAGTGGGAGGAAAGTAGAACTTGATGAGGTAAGCATACCTGCTCCCTTATTGGAAAGTAGTTCATCACAGAAATCGGTTCCTGTGACGTCTATACCAATTAGTGAGGAAGTTAATGATGATGATCATGGAACTTCAGATCAAGTTGTTACTGAACCTCGTAGGTCAACTAGAGTAAGATCCGCACCAGAGTGGTATGGTAATCCTGTTCTGGAGGTTATGTTACTAGACCATGACGAACCTACAAACTATGAAGAAGCGATGGTAAGCCCAGATTCCGCAAAATGGCTTGAGGCCATGAAATATGAGATGGCATCCATGTATGAGAACAAAGTGTGGACTTTGGTTGACTTGCCCGATGATCGGCAAGCCATTGAGAATAAATGGATCTTCAAGAAGACTGGCGCTGGCGGTAATATTACTATCTATAAAGCTCGGCTTGTTGTGAAAGGTTTTCGACAAGTTCAAGGGATTGACTACGGTGAGACCTTCTGACCCGTAGCGATGCTTAAGTCTGTCCGAATCATGTTAGCTATTGCCGCATTTTATGATTATGAAATTTGGCAAATGGATGTAAAAACTGCATTCCTGAATGGATTTCTGGAAGAAGAGTTGTATATGATGCAACCGGAAGGTTTTGTCAATCCAAAGGGAGCTAACAAAGTCTGCAAGCTCCAACGATCCATTTATGGACTGGTGCAAGCCTCTCGGAGTTGGAATAAACGCTTTGATAGTGTGATCAAAGCATTTGGTTTTGTACAGACTTTTGGAGAAGCCTGTATTTACAAGAAAGTGAGTGAGAGCTCTGTAGCATTTCTGATATTATAAGTGGATGACATATTGCTGATTGGAAATGATATAGAATTTCTGGATAGCATAAAAGGATACTTAAATAAGAGTTTTTCAATGAAAGACCTCGGTGAAGCTGCTTATATATTGGGCATCAAGATCTATAGAGATAGATCAAGACGCTTAATTGGACTTTCACAAAGCACATACCTTGACAAAGTTTTGAAGAAGTTCAAAATGGATCAAGCAAAGAAAGGGTTCTTGCCTGTGTTACAAGGTGTGAAGTTGAGTAAGACTCAATGCCCGACCACTGCAGAAGATAGAGAGATGAAAGATGTTCCCTATGCTTCAGCCATAGGCTCTATCATGTATGCAATGCTGTGTACCAGACCTGATGTGTGCCTTGCTATAAGTCTAGCAGGGAGGTACCAAAGTAATCCAGGAGTGGATCACTGGACAGCGGTCAAGAACATCCTGAAATACCTGAAAAGGACAAAGGATATGTTTCTCGTTTATGGAGGTAACAAAGTGCTCATTGTAAATGGTTACGTTGATGCAAGCTTTGACACTGATCCGGACGATTCTAAATCGCAAACCGGATACGTGTTTACATTGAACGGTGGAGTTGTCAGTTGGTGCAGTTCCAAACAAAGCATCGTGGTGGGATCTACGTGTGAAGCGGAGTGCATAGCTGCTTCGGAAGCAACAAATGAAGGAGTTCATATCCAATCTAGGTATAATACCTAGTGCATCGGGTCCAATGAAAATCTTTTGTGACAATACTGGAGCAATTGCCTTGGCAAGGAATCCAGATTTCACAAGAGAACCAAGCACATCAAGAGGCGCTTCAATTCCATCCGGGATCTAGTCTAGGTGGGAGACATAGAAATTTGCAATATACATACAGATCTGAATGTTGCAGACCCATTGACTAAGCCTCCTCCACGAGCAAAACATGATCAACACCAAGACTCCATGGGTGTTAGAATCATTACTGTCTAATCTAGATTATTGACTCTAGTGCAAGTGGGAGACTGAAGGAAATATGCCCTAGAGGCAATAATAAAGTTATTATTTATTTCTTTATATCATGATAAATGTTTATTATTCATGCTAGAATTGTATTTACAGGAAACATAATACTTGTGTGAATACATAGACAAACAGAGTGTCACTAGTATGCCTCTACTTAACTAGCTCGTTGATCAAAGATAGTTATGTTTCCTAGCCATAGACATGAGTTGTCATCTGATTAATGGGATCACATCATTAGGAGAATGATGTGATTGACTTGACCCATTCCGTGAGCTTAGCACTCGATCGTTTAGTATGTTGCTATTGCTTTCTTCATGACTTATACATGTTCCTATGACTATGAGATTATGCAACTCCCGTTTACCGGAGGAACACTTTGTGTGCTACCAAACGTCACAACGTAACTGGGTGATTATAAAGGTTCTCTACAGGTGTCTCCGAAGGTACTTGTTGGGTTGGCATATTTCGAGATTAGGATTTGTCACTTCGATTGTCGGAGAGGTATCTCTGGGCCCACTCGGTAATGCACATCACTAAGCCATGGAAGCATTGCAACTAATGATTTAGTTGCGGGATGATGTATTACAGAACGACTAAAGAGACTTGCCGGTAACGAGATTGAACTAGGTATTGAGATACCGACGATCGAATCTCGGACAAGTAACATACCGATGACAAAGGGAACAACGTATGTTGTTATGCGGTCTGACCGGTAAAGATCTTCATAGAATATGTGGGAGCCACTATGAGCATCCATGTTCCGCTATTGGTTATTGACCGGAGACGTGTCTCGGTCATGTCTACATAGTTCTCGAACCCGTAGGCGTAGGGTCCCACGCTTAAAGTTTCGATGACAGTTAGATTATGGGTTTATGAGTTTTGATGTACCTAAGGTTATTCGGAGTCCCGGATGTGATCATGGACATTACGAGGAGTCTCGAAATGGTCGAGACATGAAGATTGATAGATTGGAAGCCTATATTTGGATATTAGGAATGTTTCGGGTGAAATCGGGATTTTACCGGAGTACCGAGGGGTTACCGGAACCCCCCGGGGGCATAATGGGCCATAGTGGGCCTTAGTGGAGAAGAGGAGAGGTGGCTAGGGCAGGGCCGCGCGCCCCTCCCCCTCTAGTCCGAATAGGACAAGGAGAGGGGGGCGGCGCCCCCTTTCCTTCCTCTCTCCCTCCTCTTTCCCCCCTCCGGTGGGAGTAGGACTCCTCCTGGCGCGCCTCATCCTGGCCGGCCGCACCTCCCCCTTGCTCCTTTATATACGGGGGCAGGGGGCACCCCATAGACACAACAATTGATTTGATCTTTTAGCCGTGTGCGGTGCCCCCTCCACCATAGTCCACCTCAATAATACTGTAGCGGTGTTAGGCGATGTCCTGTGTCGGTAGAACATCATCATCGTCACCACGCCGTCGTGCTGACGAACTCTCCCTCAACACTCGGCTGGATCGGAGTTCGAGGGACGTCATCAGGCTGAACGTGTGTTGAACTCGGAGGTGCCGTGCGTTCGGTACTTGATCGGTCGGATCGTGAAGACGTACGACTACATCAACCGTGTTGTGCTAACGCTTCCTCTTTCGGTCTACGAGGGTACGTGGACAACACTCTCCCCTCTCGTTGCTATGCATCACCATGATCTTGCGTGTGCGTAGGAATTTTTTTGAAATTACTACGTTCCCCAACAACTAGTACATCTGATATAACTCAATACACTCAAAAAAATCTGATATATCTCAATACCTGTATGATTGTTTTTTAATCCACCTTTTAACACCTAACTATGATATTGTGAAATTTTTACCCCATTATGTTTTACATTTAGTTATTACACAATGATATCTTTTAATAAACTTTTCTCTTGGAATGAAAAGCTAAACCCACCTATTAGGATGACATGGCAACTGGCTGACCGGGGAGTCAACTCAAACTAGTAAAACTTGTGAACGTACGTATTATTAACTAGTGGATACAAAAGAATGTTAACCATATTACTGCATCAGATAACCACGCAACACAAGCATATGTTTCCACATGTCACTACTAGGGAAACCTTATACACAGAAATTTAACAGTAACGCGTGTCAAAATAGGCGCTAGTGCTAAATAGAAGTAGCGCGCGTTCGTAAACCGCGCTACAGATACAATAGTAGCATTAGTGCGTGCGCATAAAAAAGCGCTACCACTAATATTCCCATTGCTAAAACAATAGGCTACACATAGCAGTAGCGGTCTTGAGGGAAGCGCGCTACCACTAGGACATAAGTAGCAGCGCGTTTCGCGCGGAGAGCGCTACTGCTAATGGAAATAAAATAAAATGAAAAACAAATGGAAAAGTAAATGAAAAAGAAAGAAATAGAAAAAGGAGAAAGGAAAAAATAAAATGTAGAGCAAAATAAATGAGAAAGCGAAAAAAAGGAGAAAGGCATAGTAGTAGCGTTTGTTCATAAGAGGCGGTATAGCTAACATAGCGGCAGCGGCGTTTCCTAGACCCCCGCTGTAGAAACAGAAAAGGAAATTAAAAAAGATGAAGGAAATTACATAGCTATAGAAGTAGCGCATTTTGTGAAAATCGCTATAGCTAACTTAGCTATAGCGCGTTTCGCGAAAAGCGCTACCGCTAATTTTGACTTAACCAAAAAACCGTTTCCCCCCGGCCACCACTTCTCCCCCAAATCCCTCGATCCATGCTACCTCTTGAGCACTGCGTTGGTTTTCCCATGAAGTGAAAAGGGTGATGCAATAGAGCAGCGTAAGTATTTCCCTTAGTTTTTTAGAACTAAGGTATCAATCCAGTAGGAGGCCACGCACGAGTCCCTCGCACGTACACAAACAAATAAACTCCTCGCAACCAACGCGATAAAGGGGTTGTCAATCCCTGCACGGTCACCTACGAGGGTGAGATTTGATAGATATGATAAGATAATATTTTTGGTATTTTTATGATAAAAAGAAATAAAGATGCAAGTAAAATAAATGGCAAAGGAAATAACTAAGTATTGGAAGATTAATATGATGGAAAATAGACCCGGGGGCCATAGGTTTCACTAGAGGCTTCTCTCGAGAGCATAAGTATTACGGTGGGTGAACAAATTATTGTTGAGCAATTGACAGAATTGAGCGTAATTACGAGAATATCTAGGTATGATCATGCATATAGGCATCACGTCCAAAACAAGTAGACCGACTCCTGCCTGCATCTACTACTATTACTCCACATATCGACCTCTATCCAGCATGCATCGAGAGTATTAAGTTCAAGAGAAGCGAGTAACGCTTTAAGCAAGATGACATGATGTAGAGGGATAAACTCATGCAATATGATATAAACCCCATCTTGTTATCCTTAATGGCAACAATACAATACGTGCCTTGCTGCCCCTACTGTCACTGGGAAAGGACACCGCAAGATTGAACCCAAAGCTAAGCACTTCTCCCATTTCAAGATAGATCAATCTAGTAGGCCAAACCAAACTGATAATCCGAAGAGACTTGCAAAGATAACCAATCATACATAAAAGAATTCAGAGTAGACTCAAATATTTTTCATAGATAAACTTGATCATAAACCCACAATTAATCGATCTCAACAAACACACCGCAAATGAAGATTACATCGAATAGATCTCCACAAGAGAGGGGGAGAACTTTGTATTGAGATCCAAAAAGAGAGAAGAAGCCATCTAGCTAATAACTATGGACCCTTAGGTCTGAAGTAAACTACTCACACTTCATCGGAGAGGTTATGGTGTTGATGTAGAAGCCGTCCGTGATCAATACCCCCTCCAGCGGAGCTCCGGAAAAGGCCCCGAGGTGGGATCTCGTGAATACAGAAAGTTACGGCGATGGAATTAGGGTTTTGGCTCCATATCTGGTAGTTTGGGGGTACGTAGGTATATATAGGAGGAAGGAGTACGTCGGTGGAGCAACATGGGCCCCACAAGAGTGGAGGGCGCGCCTGGGGGGTAGGCGCGCCCCCTACCTCGTGCCTTCCTCGTTGATTGCTTGACGTAGGGTCCAAGTCCTCTGGATCATGTTCGTTCCAAAAATCACGTTCCTGAAGGTTTCATTCTGTTTGGACTCCGTTTGGACTCCGTTTGATATTCTTTTTCTGTGAAACCCTAGAATAGGCAAAAAAACAGCAATTCTGGGCTGGGCCTCTGATGACCCACAAGTATAGGGGATCTATCGTAGTCCTTTCGACAAGTAAGAGTGTCGAACCCAACGAGGAGCAGAAGGAAATGACAAGCGGTTTTCAGCAAGGTATTCTCTGCAAGTACTGAAATAAGTGGTAACAGATAGTTTTGTAACAAGGTAAATTGTAACGAGCAACAAGTAACAAAAGTAAATAAGGTGCGGCAAGGTGGCCCAATCCTTTTTGTAGCAAAGGATCAGCCGGAACAAACTCTTATAATAGGAAAAGCGCTCTCGAGGACACATGGGAATTTCGTCAAGCTAGTTTTCATCACGTTCATATGATTCGCGTTTGATACTTTGATAATTTGATATGTGGGTGGACTGGTGCTTGGGTGCTATTCTTACTTGAACAAGCATCCCACTTATGATTAACCTCTATTGCAAGCATCCGCAACTACAACAAAAGTATTAAGGTAAACCTAACCATAGCATGAAACATATGGATCCAAATCAGCCCTTACGAAGCAACGCATAAACTAGGGTTTAAGCTTATGTCACTCTAGCAACCCATCATCTACTTATTACTTCCCAATGCGTTCCTCTAGGCCCAAATAATGGTGAAGTGTTATGTAGTCAACATTCACATAACACCACTAGAGGCTAGACAACATACATCTTATCAAAATATCAAACGAATACCAAATTCACATGACTACTAATAGCAAGACTTCTCCCTTGTCCTCAGGAACAAACGTAATTACTCACAAAGCATATTCATGTTCATAATCAGAGGGGTAATAATATGCGTAAAGGATCTGAACATATGATCTTCCACCAAATAAACCAACTAGCATCAACTACAAGGAGTAATCAACACTACTAGCAACCTACTAGCACCAATCCCGGACTTTGAGACAAGAATTGGATACAAGAGATGAACTAGGGTTTGGAGATGAGATGGTGTTGGTGAAGATGTTGATGGAGATTGCCCTCTCCGATGAGAGGAGCGTTGGTGATGACGATGGTGATGATTTCCCCCTCCCGGAGGGAAGTTTCCCCGGCAGAACAGCTCTGCCAGAGCTCTAGATTGGTTCCGCCTCGGTTCCGCCTCGTGGCGGCGGAGTCTCGCCCCGAAAGGTTGCTTCTTATTTTTTTCTCATCAAAAGACTTCATATAGGAGAAGATGGATGTCGGAGACCCACCAGGGGGCCCACGAGGTAGGGGGGCGCGCCCTAGGGGGGGGCGCCCCCACCCTCGTGAGAAGGGTGTGGCCCCCCTGGCCTTCATCTTTGGCATGGATTTTTCTTTATTTCTTTTAAGACGTTCCGTGGAGTTTCAGGACTTTTGGATTTGCGCAGAATAGGTCTCTAATATTTGCTCCTTTTCCAGCCCAGAATTCCAGCTGCCGGCATTCTCCCTCCTTATGTAAACCTTGTAAAATAAGAGAGAATAGCCATAAGTATTGTGATATAAAGTGAAATAATAGTCCATAATGCAATAAATATCGATATAAAAGCATGATGCAAAATGGACGTATCAACTCCCCCAAGCTTAGACCTCGCTTGTCCTCAAGCGAAAAGCCGATAACAATAAATATGTCCTCATGTTTAGAGGTAGAGGTGTCGATAAAAATAAAATACGGACATGCAGGCATCATGATTATTCTTATAACAACAACATATATAGGTTTTGTCATATGATTACTTATGTTCAAGTGATGATCTATTCACAATGCAAAAGTATAAATCATAAACCTTATTGGGTTCCAACAAACTATAATCTCAGTCACTGAAGCAATTGCAATTTATCATAACACCGAAAAGAGTCTATGTCAGAGCTAAAAAGCAAGTCCACATACTCAACTATCATTTAGTCCTCCATAATTGCTAACACTCACACGATACTTGCGGTTACAGAGTTTTAATCGGACACAGAGAAAGATAGGGGCTTATAGTTTTGCCCCACAAACTTTTACCTCAAGGGTAATGTCAACAATAATGGTTCATGCTCCCCTACATCCAATTAGATATATATATATCATGTTCTTTCCAACATGCTGAGCTTGCCAAAGGATAAAATGAAAAAGGAAAGGTGAACATCACCGTGACTCTTGCATAAGGTAGAAGATAATAATGAAGGATAGGCCCTTCGCAGAGGGAAGCAGAGGTTGCCATGCGCTTTTATGGTTGGATATATAAAATCTCAATGTGAAAGAACGTCACTTTATATTGCCCCTTGTGATGTGAACCTTTATTATGCAGTCCGTCGCTTTTATTACTTCCACATCACAAGATCGTATAAAGCTTATTTCTCCCACACCAATCAATCATACATATTTAGAGCAATTTTTATTGCTTTGCACCAATGACAACTTACTTGAAGGATCTTACTCAATCCATAGGTAGATATGGTGGACTCTCATGGAAAAACTGGTTTAGGGATATTTGGAAGCACAAGTAGTATTTCTACTTGGTGCTGAGAATTTGGCTAGCATGAGGGGGAAAGGAAAGCTCAACAAGTTAGAGGAACCATGACAACATACTTTATCTCAGATATAAGAAAGACATAACTCGTTACATTGTGTTCCTTGTCCAATATCAACTCTTTAGCATGTCATATTTTGATGAGTGCTTCCAATCATAAAAGATGTCAATGATAATATATCTATATGTGAAACCTCTCTTTCCGTATTACTTCCTATTAATTGCAACAATGACCAAAGCTATGTCTGCCAATTCCCAACAACTTTTAATCATCATACTCTTTCTATGTGAAGTCATTACTCTCAATAAGATCAATATGAACTTGTTGTTTCTTTTTATTCTTTTTCTCTTTTCTTTTATTCACCCAAGATCATGGCAAAATAATCAGGCCCTTGACTCAACACTAATCTTTATTATATATAACTCACGGACTCGATTACATAGAGAGATCATAAACCAAAACTCAAAACTAGATCATGCTATAAACTTTATTCTACTAGATCAAGATACTACTAATAGGATCGAACTAAGAAAAACGGTAAAGATAGGAGATGTGATTGTGATACGATACCGGGGCACCTCCCCCAAGCTTGGCAGTTGCCAAGGGGAGTGCCCATACCCATGTGATTATATCTCCTTGGTCGGTGAAGAAGGTGGTTGTGATGGATAATCGCACATCGAGCATAAGAGGTCCTCCAACTTGCGGATAATGCCCTTGAGTGCGACAATATGCTCCTTCAACAAAATATTTTCTTGTGTGAGATACTTATTCTGTATATGAGCTAACTCAATCATCTTGAAAGCTTCGATCTCAGTTGGGCTAAGAAGGTTATGATCAAGTTGAAGGATGTCTTTTGCTGCCAGAGCTTGATCCTCCGTGGCCTTCTTGATCCTTTCATCCTTGTTGACCTTCGTGGGTTCTTCCCCCTTCAGATCTATCCTCATTAGCCAAGCATCGTTGTCACCATTGTTGGAGGAGGGGGACGACATGATGCCTGGCCTTGAAAACCCTGACAGAAAACAGCTCGAAACAAGAACAGAGGAGATTTGCGTGATATGGGAGTCAAAGCCTTCGGGAGAATATATAATGAATTTTTACCAACCAAAACGCATATCGTACAAGAAAACGAAGTCCGGAAGGCACACGAGGTGCTCACGAGGTAGGGGGGCGCCCAGGGGGGTAGGGCGCGCCCACCACCCTCGTGGGGCCTTCGTGTCCTTCCTGGACTGCTACTTATTTTTCTATTTTTCTAAATATTCCAAAACGGAGAAATATTGCCTTAAAATTGTTTTAGAGTCGGTTTACTTACCGTACCACATACCTATTCCTTTTCGGAGTCTGAAACGTTCCGGAAAGTGTCCCTTATGTATTACTCCAGGGTTATGGTTTCAATAATATTGGTTTCAACATTTATGGGATTACATGAAATATAATGTTTGGTTCTTTGACCGTTTACCACCTTCGGATTTGTGCCTTCAAAGTTGTTGATTTTTATTGCACCGGAACAATAGACCTCCTCAACAACATAGGGGCCTTCCCAGTTAGAGAGAAGTTTTCCTGCAAAAAATCTTAAACGAGAGTTGTATAGCAATACATAATCACCTACATTAAACTCACGCTTTTGTATCTTTTTTTCATGCCATCTTTTAACTTTTTCTTTAAATAACTTGGCATTTTCATATGCTTGGGTTCTCCATTCATCATGTGAGCTAATATCAAATAACCTCTTCTCACCGGCAAGTTTGAAATCATAGTTGAGCTCTAATAGCCCAATATGCCTTATGTTCTAGTTCGAGAGATAAGTGACATGCTTTTCCATATACCATTTTATATGGAGACATACCCATAGGATTTTTGTATGCAGTTCTATATGCCCATAATGCATCATCAAGTTTCTTGGACCAATTCTTTCTAGACCTATTAACAGTCTTTTGCAAAATTAATTTGAGCTCTCTATTGCTCAACTCTACTTGACCACTAGACTGTGGGTGATAAGGAGATGCAATTCTGTGATTAACATCATATTTAGCAAGCATTTTACGGAAAGCACCATGAATAAAGTGTGAACCACCATCAGTCATTAAATATCTAGGGACACCAAACCTCAGAAAAATAACTTCCTTAAGCATTTTGATAGAAGTGTTATGATCAGCACTACTAGTTGGAATAGCTTCTACCCACTTAGTAACGTAATCAACAGCAACTAAAATATGTGTATATCCATTAGAGGCAGGAAAAGGTCCCATATAATCAAAGCCCCAAACATCAAACGGTTCAATAACAAGAGAATAATTCATAGGCATTTCTTGACGTCTACTAATATTACCAATTCTTTGACATTCATCACATGACAAGACAAACTTACGGGCATCCTTGAAGAGAGTAGGCCAATAAAAACCAGATTGCAATACCTTATGTGCAGTTCTATCTCCAGCGTGGTGTCCTCCATAAGACTCGGAATGACACTTGCGTAGGATCTGTTCCTGTTCATGCTCAGGTACACAACGTCTAATAACACCATCTACTCCTTCTTCATAAAGATGTGGGTCATCCCAAAAGTAATGTCTCAAGTCATAGAAGAATTTTTTCTTTTGCTGATATGTGAAGCTAGGTGGTATAAACTTAGCAACAATATAATTAGCATAATCAGCATACCATGGAGTACTACGAGAAGTACTTATAACATTTAATTGTTGATCAGGAAAGTCATCATTAATAGGTAGTGGATCATCAAGAATATTTTCTAACCTAGATAAGTTGTCTGCAACGGGGTTCTCAGCTCCCTTTCTATCAACAATATGCAAATCAAATTCTTGTAGCAAGAGAACCCATCTAACAAGTCTAGGTTTAGCATCTTTATTTTCCATAAGGTATTTAATAGCAGCATGATCAGTGTGAATAGTTACTTTAGAATCAACAATATAAGGTCTGAACTTATCACAAGCAAATACAACTGCTAAAAACTCTTTTTCAGTAGTAGCATAATTTCTTTGAGCATTGTCTAGAGTCTTACTAGCATAATGAATAACATTTAATTTCTTATCAACTCTTTGCCCTAGAACAGCACCTACAGCATAATCACTAGCATCGCACATAATTTCAAAGGGTAAATTCCAATCAGGTGGCTGAACAACAGGTGCAGAGACTAATGCTTTCTTAAGTATTTCAAATGCTTCTACACAATCATCATCAAAGACAAATGGTATATCTTTTTGCAATAAATTAGTCAGAGGCCGAGAAATTTTTGAGAAGTCCTTAATGAACCTCCTATAAAATCCAGCGTGACCAAGGAAACTTCTTATACCTTTGATGTCCTTGGGACATGGCATCTTTTCAATAGCATCAACCTTGGCTTTATCAACTTCAATACCTCTTTCAGAAACTTTGTGCCCCAAGACAATACCTTCATTAACCATAAAGTGGCACTTTTTCCAATTCAAGACAAGATTAGTTTCTTCACATCTCTGCAAAACTCGATCAAGATTGCTTAAGCAATCATCAAAAGAGGAACCATAGACCGAAAAGTCGTCCATGAAAACCTCACAAATCTTTTCACAAAAGTCAGAGAATATAGCCATCATGCATCTTTGAAAGGTAGCAGGTGCATTACATAAACCAAAAGGCATACGTCTATATGCAAAAGTACCAAAAGGGCAAGTAAAAGTAGTCTTTGATTGATCTTTAGCAGACACAGGTATTTGAGAGAAACCAGAATAACCATCTAGAAAGCAATAATGTGTGTGTTTGCATAATGTTTCTAGCATTTGATCAATAAAAGGTAAGGGGTAATGATCTTTATTAGTAGCTTTATTTAATTTGCGGAAATCAATTACCATCCTATAACCTGTGATAATTCTTTGTGGAATCAATTCATCTTTATCATTAGGAACAACAGTAATACCTCCCTTCTTAGGGACACAACGGACAGGACTTACCCACTCACTATGAGCAACAGGATAAATTATACCTGCCTCCAGAAGCTTGAGTATTTCTTTTCTTACCACTTTTTCATTTTAGGATTCAGACGTCGTTGAGGATCACGAACTGGTTTGGCATCTGCTTCCAAATTTATTTTATGTTGACATAGAGTGGGACTAATGCCCTTAAGATCATCAAGAGTATATCCAATAGCAGCACGATGCTTCTTCAGAGTTTTCAATAATCTTTCTTCTTCATGCTCTGAAAGGTTAGCACTAATAATAACAGGATATATCTTCTTTTCATCAAGATAAGCATATTTAAGATTATCAGGCAACGGTTTAAGCTCAAACACGGGATCACCCTTGGGTGGAGGAGGATCTCCTAAAATTTCAACCGGCAAATTGTGTTGCAGAATAGGTTCCTGTTTAAAGAATAATTCATCTATTTCCCTTCTTTCATTCATGAACTTATCATTTTCATGGTCTAGCAAATAGTGTTATAAAGGATCACTAGGAGGTACGGCAATAGAAGCAAGACCAATAATTTCATCCTTACTAGGTAATTCTTCCTCACGATGTTGTTTACAAAATTTAGAGAAATTAAACTCATGAACCATATCATCCAAACCAACAGTAACAATATTCTTAGTGCAGTCTATGGTAGCATGGATAATATTTAAGAAGGGTCTACCAAATATAATGGGACAAAATCTATCTTGTGGAGAAGTAAGAACAAGAAAATCAGAAGGATATTTAGTTTTCCCACACAAGACTTCAACATCTCTAAAAATTCCAATTGGTGCAATAGTATCTCTATTAGCAAGTTTAATAGTAACATCAATATCTTCTAACTCAACATGTGCAATTTCATTCTTAATTTCTTCGTATAAGTCATGAGGTATAACACTAGCACTAGCACCCATATCACATAAGCCATGATAACAATGATCTCCTATTTTAACAGAAATAACAGGCACACCTACCACAGGTCTATGTTTATCCTTATCACACGGTTTAGCAATTCTAGCAGTTTCACCTTCGAACTGAATAACATGCCCATCAATATTATCAGACAAGAGATCTTTAACAATAGCAATATTAGGTTCTACTTTAACTTGCTCAGGAGGTGTATAAGTTCTAATATTGCTTTTACGAACAATAGTTGAAGCTTTAGCATGATCCTTTATTCTAACATGGAAAGGTGGTTTCTCAATATAAGAAGTAGGAACAATAGGATCATTATAAGTGACAGTCTTTTCTTCAACTTTAATAGGTGCAGGTACTTTTACTTCTATGGGAGGATGATATTTAAACCACTTCTCCTTAGGGAGATCAACATAGGTAGCAAAAGATTCACAGAAAGAAGTTACTATCTCAGAATCAAGTCCATATTTAGTGCTAAACTTACGGAAAATATCGGTATCCATAAACGATTTAACACAATCAAACTTAGGTGTCATACCTGACTCCTTACCTTCGTCGAGATCCCAATCTTCAGAGTTGCGTTTAATTCTATCCAATAAATTCCATCTGAATTCAATAGTCTTCATCATAAAAGAGCCAGCACAAGAAGTATCGGGCATGTTGCGATTGTTTTCAGAAAGCCGAGCATAAAAACTTTGCATAATTATTTATCTCTGGAGCTCATGATAGGGGCATGAATATAACATTGATTTAAGCCTCCCCCAAGCTTGAGCGATGCTTTCTCCTTCGCGAGGCCAGAAACTATATATATAATTGCGATCACGATGAACAAGATGCATAGGGTAATACTTTTGATGACATTCCAGCTTCAATCTTTTATAGTCCCACAATCTCATATCATCACATAGCCTATACCATATCAATGCGTCTCCCTTCAAAGATAAAGGGAAGACCTTCTTCTTAGCAACATCATCGGGTATACCTGCAAGCTTAAATAATCCACAAACTTCATCCACATATATTAAGTGCTCATCAGGATGTTTTGTTCCATCTCCTGTAAAAGGATTAGCTAGCGGTTTTTCCATCATAGCCACAGGAAATTCAAAAGGAGTTTCATTAATAGGTTCAGTAGGTTGAGGAGCAACTCTTTGCTCTACTAAACAGCGTGAAGATACCCCGAACAAGCCCCTCAGGGAATTACTTTCCATAGTAACAAGTGACAGTAAATTTCAGCACACTATATAAATTTTTCCTTACCAAATTCCACTTACCAAAGGCGCTACACTCCCCGGCAACGGCGCCAAAAAAGAGTCTTGATGACCCACAAGTATAGGGGATCTATCGTAGTCCTTTCGATAAGTAAGAGTGTCGAACCCAACGAGGAGCAGAAGGAAATGATAAGTGGTTTTCAGCAAGGTATTCTCTGCAAGTACTGAAATAAGTGGTAACAGATAGTTTTGTAACAAGGTAAATTGTAACGAGCAACAAGTAACAAAAGTAAATAAGGTGCAGCAAGGTGGCCCAATCCTTTTTGTAGAAAAGGACAAGCCGGAACAAACTCTTATAATAGGAAAAGCGCTCCCGAGGACACATGGGAATATCGTCAAGCTAGTTTTCATCATGTTCATATGATTCGCGTTCGATACTTTGATAATTTGATATGTGGGTGGACCGGTGCTTGGGTGCTATTCTTACTTGAACAAGCATCCAACTTATGATTAACCTCTATTGCAAGCATCCGCAACTACAACAAAAGTATTAAGGTAAACCTAACTATAGCATGAAACATATGGATCTAAATCAGCCCCTTACGAAGGAACGCATAAACTAGGGTTTAAGCTTCTGTCACTCTAGCAACCCATCATCTACTTATTACTTACCAATGCCTTCCTCTAGGCCCAAATAATGGTGAAGTGTTATGTAGCCGACGTTCACATAACACCACTAAAGGCTAGACAACATACATCTTATCAAAATATCAAACGAATACCAAATTCACATGACTACTAATAGCAAGACTTCTCCTTTCTCCTCAGGAACAAACGTAATTACTCACAAAGCATATTCATGTTCATAATCAGAGAGGTAATAATATGCATAAAGGATCTGAACATATGATCTTCCACCAAATAAACCAACTAGCATCAACTATAAGGAGTAATCAACACTACTAGCAACCTACTAGCACCAATTCCGGACTTTGAGACAAGAATTGGATACAAGAGATGAACTAGGGTTTGGAGATGAGATGGTGCTGGTGAAGATGTTGATGGAGATTGCCCTCTCCCGATGAGAGGAGCATTGGTGATGACGATGGTGATGATTTCCCCCTCCCGGAGGGAAGTTTCCCCGGCAGAACAGCTCTGCTGGAGCTCTAGATTGGTTCTGCCTCGGTTCCGCCTCGTGGCGGCGGAGTCTCGTCCCGAAAGGTTGCTTCTTATTTTTTTCTCATCGAAAGACTTCATATAGGAGAAGATGGACGTCAGAGACCCACCAGGGGGGCCCACAAGGTAGGGGGCGCGCCCTAGGTGGGGGGGCGCCCCTTCCCTCGTGAGAAGGGTGTGGGCCCCCTGGCCTTCATCTTTGGCATGGATTTTTCTTTATTTCTTTTAAGACATTCCGTGGAGTTTCAGGACTTTGGAGTTGAGCAGAATAGGTCTCTAATATTTGCTCCTTTTCCAGCCCAGAATTCCAGCTACCGGCATTCTCCCTCCTTATGTAAACCTTGTAAAATAAGAGAGAATAGCCATAAGTATTGTGATATAAAATGAAATAACAGTCCATAATGCGATAACTATCGATATAAAAGCATGATGCAAAATGGACGTATCAGCCTCCGGTTAATAGGTTAGTCCCAAAAATAATATAAAAGTGTATAATAAAGCCCAATAATGTCCAAACAGGATATAATATAGCATGGAACAATAAAAAATTATAGATACGTTGGAGACGTATCAACCCACCCCGCCGCTGTCTGCCCGATTCGCCGTCGCCCCACTTTGCCGCCGTCTCCTGCCGGTGTCGACGCCCCCAGAGCCACCAGAGCCGCGCGCCGTCGATGCCACCGGAGCCGCCCCCAACACCACAGGAGCCGCGCGGCCTCATCAACGCCACCAGAGCCGCAGTCGATGCCACCGGAGCCGCAGTCGACGCCACCGGATCCTCCCTCGCCAAAACCGCCTCCCTCACCGTCACCGGAGATGCCCCTGCCTCCCTCGCCACCACTGCCTTCCGCGCCACCACTGGAGCCATCCTCTGTAAGCTCCCACCCCTCCTCTCTTTCTCTCTCTCTAAATTAGTTAGGTTAATTTAGTTAAGAAAAGAATTTAGTTAGGTTAATTTAGTTAGGTTAATTTGACAGAGACGCCCCTGCCTCCCTCGCCATAGGAAAATTTGTATATGCTTAATTAGGGCAGTAGGGTTAGGGTTGTAGTGTTTAATTACAAATGTTGAAAGTAAGGTTTAACTAGATGGTAACTAGGGTGGTAGGATTTAGTTTAGAGAAAAAAATCAATATAAAAATATAAATTTCTATTAGTGTTGCAAGTCTTATAGGTTCTTAATTTTTAGTGAATTTTTATTAGGACAAAAATTTAGGACATAATTTGAGTTCTAGGTTCATAATTTGAGTTCTAGGGATCATCCATCTATATTTGATTTTTGAATTGAGTTTCAGAGAGCATGAGATTTGTGTAGATTTTCTTGAAGTGTCAAACACCACTAGTAGAAAAAGGGTCAAACGTGAAGCACATTAGTGCCGGTTTGAATTAGAGCCGGCACTAATGTGTACATTAGTGCCGGTTCGTGGCGGAAAGCAATAGTACCGGTTCGTGGCGAACCTTTAATACCGGTTCATGCCACGAACCGGTACTAAAGAGGCTGTGTCAGCCTGCGTTCAGGCTATGGCCCCACCATCACCATTTAGTGTCGGTTCGTACCACGAACCGGTACTAATGAGGTTATGGCAAGCTGTTTTTAGTCCCACCTCGCCAAGAGAGAGGCAGTATGAGCTGTTTATAAGCCGTGAGTGCACAGACAATGACGAAGAGTTGCAATGCTCACCTACATGTTGATTAGCTTCAAGCCTTGCGGAATAGCATAGATTGCACTAAGCTATGTGCAGTGTAGTCTACACTATTCCGAATGGCTTGAAGCAAATTAACCAGCATTGCACCTCTTTTTTATTTTTAATAACTTATTTAAACTCCGGACTTCTTTTGTGTTCAGTATGAAGCATTCAAAGTGACGTCATCAATTTCCAACATGTTCTGACATCATTTGTTGTTTTTCGGTCATTTACCTAATTGTTTAGAGAGCTAAATGACCGTGAAATTGAAAATCACTACAAAATGAATCCTGAAAATGTTGAAACTTGGCATGGTATCATCATATCACCCGCATAGCATGTGCGAAAGAGTAGAGAGGTTCACGGCAAAAACTGGACGCACTTCATGTACAAACTGGACAAACTCTTTCGGAGTATCAGGGTTTTGGACGAGAACTCATCTGTTACATGGCCACTTCAATGTTTTTTAAACTTATTTGAACTCCGGACTTCTTTTGTGTTCAGTATGCAGCATTTAAAGCGACATCATCAATTTCCAACATGTTCTGGCATCATTTGTTGTTTTTCGGTCATTTACCTAATTGTTTAGAGAGCTAAATGACCGTGAAATTGAAAATCACTACAAAATGAATCCTGAAAATGTTGAAACTTGGCATGGTATTATCATATCACCCGCATAGCATGCGCGAAAGAGTAGAGAGGGTCACGGCAAAAACTGGACGCCCTTCGTGTACAAACTGGACAAACTCTTTTGGAGTATCAGGGTTTCGGACGAGAACTCATCTGTTATATGGCCACTTCAATGTTTTTTAAACTTATTTGAACTCCGGACTTCTTTTGTGTTCAGTATGCCGCATTTAAAGCGACGTCATCAATTTCCAATATGTTCTGACATCATTTGTTGTTTTTCGGTCATTTACCTAATTGTTTAGAGAGCTAAATGACCGTGAAATTGAAAATCACTACAAAATGAATCCTGAAAATGTTGAAACTTGGCATGGTATCATTATATCACCCGCATAGCATGCGCGAAAGAGTATAGAGGGTCACGGCAAAAACTGGACGCACTTCGTGTATAAACTGGACAAACTCTTTCCGAGTATCAGGGTTTCGAACGAGAACTCATCTGTTACATGGCCACTTCAATGTTTTTTAAACTTATTTGAACTCCGGACTTCTTTTGTGTTTAGTATGCAGCATTTAAAGCGACGCCATCAATTTCCAACATGTTCTGACATCATTTGTTGTTTTTCGGTAATTTACCTAATTGTTCAGTATGCAGCATTCAATTTCCAGAAGAAAATAAATAGAAGAAAATAAATAATGCAGAAAATAAAAAAAACTATACAAAAAAATTACTCAAAAATAAATAGAAGAAAATAAATAATGCAGAAAAGAAAAAACTATATAAAAACTACTCAAAAATAAATAGAAGAAAATAAGTAATGCAGAAAAGAAAAAACTATATAAAAAATTTGTTGGCGCGCTGTCCAGTGGGCCTGCCAGACCTAGGGTGTGCAAATGCAGGCCCAGAAGGGCCAGCAGACTCACAGGGCAGCGCACGCTAATTAATTAGGCCCAGAAGCCTGCTATATAGAGGAGTTCGAAGAGGTAGCCGCGGTTGGGTTTATAAACCAGTGCGGCTGCCCTTCGCCGGGCGAGGTGGGACTAAACTTTGGGGTGGCAGCGCAAGGCCTTTAGTACCGGTTGGTGGCTCCAACCGGTACTAAAGACCACCCTTTAGTACCGGTTGGAGCCACCAACCGGTACTAAAGGCCTGCTCTTCCCACCTCTTGGCCTGGCCTTTAGTACCGGTTAGTGGATCCAACCGGTACTAAAGGCTCACCCTATATATACAGCACTTACGAAATTTCAGTTACATCTCCCCACTTCTTTCGTCAACCTCTCGCGCGCCGCTCCCGTCGTCGCCGCCCGTCGCCCGTCGTCGTCGTCGTCGTCCCCGCCGCCGCCCCGAACACCGCGCGCCGCCGTCCGTCGTCGTCCCGCGCCGCGGTCCCGTCGTCGTCCCGCGCCGCCGTCCGTACGTATCTCGCTCTCTCCTCGCGCGTACCCGGCGCCGCGCCGCCGTCCGCCCCGAACGCCGGCGCCCCCGCCCCGTACGCCGCCGCCCCCGCACCGTACGCCGGCGCCCCCGCTCGTACGTACGGGGCGGCGGCGTACGGGGCCGCACACACACACACATACCACACACGCATACACACACACATACACACATACGTACACACATATACGTATACACACACATACACACACATTTTTTTACTAATTTTCTGTTTTTTAGAAAAGTTAATTAGATGATCGAATGTTAGATTAATGTCGAATGTTAGATGAATTAGCTAGCTAGATAAAAAAATTGTCGAACTAGAGATTAGAACTAGTTGAATAATTAATATAACTAGTTTATTTTTAGTAAGAAAATTTAGGTATATGAGATTTGAACTAGTTCAATAATTAATATAACTAGTTTATTTTTAGTAAGAAAATTTAGGTATCTGAGATTTGATGATCTAATTAAAATATTATTTGTTAATGAGTTTTTCTGTTTATTTAATTTTTTTATATATTTTGAGTTTATATAAATGTTAGATTAATGTCGAATGTTAGATGAATTAGATAGAAAAGTTAAATATATAGTAATGTCAATTGAATATATAGTTAGATATATTAATGTCAAATGTTAGATGAATATATATTTGGCTAGATATAGGTGTTTAATGTTTCACCTATATGAACATAGGAAATGTCATCCGACAACGAAAAAGATTTCATTATGTGCGAACACTGTGAAGACCAGCGCGGCCTGTGCGACAAAAATTTCCTTGTTGATGGTAGGCGCTTCAGCATCAAGTTGGATGAGACATTCGAAGTTGATACAGTAAGTCACTTTGTCAATTATTATTTGAATGCAAAACTTATGCTTCTTTTGCTTCAACTTATAATTTTAAATTTTTCACTATTCTACTAGCGCATCCCCTGCCATGCAAAATTTTTTGTCTTGGATAAGATAGGTTTTAGTGCTATAGATGATATGGAGGTAAAGAGAGTTTACTTGAAGACGGAGCATGGGTATACTTTCAACGTCAAATTATATAATGGAGACACATACACCCATTTTGAATGCAAAACTTGGCAAGCACTATGCAAGGCTTATGCATTTGAGCCTGATATGGTTATGACCTTTGATATTCGTCCGGAAGATGATATTGAAGGTAATATAGACATCTGGGTCGATGTGCAAACGCCTCCAGTTCTACCATTTGGTGAGTTTTTGTCAACCATGCATGCATATGTTTATGTCTTTGATACAGTTTATTCAAAAATAGTTGACAACTAATTTGTATTGTCAGCTTATTTTGGTTCAAGCAAACATGTCCGGCGCTTGGTAGACAGGACCTACTAAACTGCAAGGAGATAAGTCATTATGTTTCATGGCTTGAGGATCTTAATACTGTCAAGACAATTTTTTTTCCTGAACTTAGAAATGTTAGTACTCAAAACGTGCAACCAATGGTGATCGTATTAAACTACGGTCACATCTATAATCGAAAGATGGTAAGATTTTAAATATTTGTCCTTAATTAGTGCATCTTTTGCATACATTATTTTTGAAGCTAAACTTTCATTGCTTAGTATATTAATTACTATACGATGTTCTTCAACAGGGACTTCCGATAACAGTTGTGCCTCAGTGGATCGAGACAAAAGGTCGCATGTCAATGGTTAGCTTACGACCAAGATTTCCTACATTGCACATGAGTGCATTCAGGATTTCTGAAAGCGAAGAATGCTTAATAGTGAAAGATTGGATCAAAATTATTAACAATCGCAGAGAAGTACTAGGGGGCAGCAAGGAGAAGCGCAACCCAAGATTAGGAGACAGATTTATCTGCATGCTCCAGTATGATGAATCAGGAGAGCTATACATGTTCTATGCTATTCTACCTGAGCGGGAGCAGCAGGATCAGTAGCTACTAGTTCATGCTCTTAATTAGTACTTGTCTCATGTCCGTGTCCTGAACTTCGATGTTGGTGATGATTATGTTGAACTTGATGATATCTTTGCTTCTGTTACAAAGTGAATGTTTTCTCTTTAAGCTAGCCAGCGTTGATGATGATTAGATAGCTAGCGGTAATGACTATGATGATTAAATAATGGTAATTAGATGACTATGATGATTTTTAGCTAGCTAGAGTTTATTTATTTATTAATATGCGATGATGATGATGATGATGATGACGACTACAACTCATTATAACGTAAAACAATCCTAAATTAAATTGATAACACAAATTTAATTGAAAAATACAAAATAAAACAAAAACCCAGAACCATTTAGTACCGGTTGGTGTTACCAACCGGTACTAAAGGGCACCAACCGGTACTAAAGGGCTCCCGGCCCCCGGAGCTGGCTCGTGCCACGTGGTTTCCCTTTAGCACCGGTTCGTGCTGAACCGGTACTAAAGGGGGGGGGCTTTAGTGCCGAAACTTTAGTGCCGGTTCCTAAAGGGCCTTACGAACCAGTGCTATTGCCCGGTTCTGCACTAGTGCACTAGGAGATACAAATTTGAAGTGGTCATGATATATGAAAAATCCTCAATTGTGTTTGCTCATTGATCATAATCGACATTGAAGTGGTTCGATTGTGCCCAAGTGGCCTTTTGTTGTTTCCAGGGAATGAAGCCGAGTTGCCTATGTTTTGCCGGAATGTTGATTCATTTCTGTTCCGGTAAAATTCAGGTTCTCGATTTGTCCACTTTTTAGCAAAGGTCATGTCGAAATTTTCCGTGAATTTCAGCATGACTTGTGCTATAAACTAGGACATATCGAATGCCCGGGATTTGCCGCACCGGAAAGGAGTCAACGTTCCTGCAAAACAATAGGCCTTTTTTATGTCATTATTAATTTTATTAGGTATAGAATTAATTGACTAGATTTAATCGTAGGAAACATGGCTAGCAACGATGAAGGACATGGTTCTGGTGATTGCGACAACGTCTACTGGGCGACAGCCGAATTTTTGAGCCTTGCCGACGAGACCGAGACCGGCGCTGAGACTCAGACCGGCATCGAGACCGGCGCTGAGACTGAGACCGGCACTGCCTCGGGGAGCGGAGCCGGTATAGAACCGAAAGCAAAGAGGTGACGGCTTCCTAACAAGCTCAGGACTACTAGACTGGTGGTCACGGAGGTGGACGACGGCAATTTTGAGCCAAACACGCCCGAGGAAGCGCGCGCGTGCTACGACAATCTAATTGGCTGCATCATAGGAACAACCGCCACCATCAATGATGAGAAACTAAACAAGTTAGATAATATGAGGCCCGCCCTCCTAAAGAAGCTGCACCAGATATTCTTGTTCCCGGGCCGGAATGAAAATGATTATAAAGATCCAGATAAGGACCCGACAATGAAGTAGATAAACAAACACGCCATGAGCAAGTTTAGTGACGCGTTGGCCGCCTGGAAAGCAAGGATGGAATATCGGATCTTCAAAGAAAAGGACGGGATCACCAGAACCTTCGCATGTCACCTACATCCGGCGATGCCCATATTCTGCAATGGGCAAAGAACTTAGGAGATATCGAGGATCATTGACTTCGAGCTGAGTTCTATCACATCCAGCGCGAACTTGCCCAAATCATCGTGAAGGAGGTCATCGGAAAAACTGGGATGTTCTACGAAGAATGACAAATGTCGCGGGAAGACGTCCGAACACGCGTAGCCGCTCAGCGTCTCGACCTGAAGCCTTTCGCTAAGCTCGGGGACTATCTCCCTGACTTGGATGAATGGCACGACATGGAGTGATTGTCGATATACGACAATGTGTCCGTTTAGTCCATACTAACTGTATGACGAAACTTTGAATTATGCATGACGAAACTTTATATGTGATGTAATTAAACCGTCCTCCTTGACTAGCGAAGATCACTCTAGTTAGGGCATTTTGGGTATGATGAACTTTGTTATTTATGCTTATGATATGTTGCTTCTATTTTTGCCAAGTCTGTCTCTTTCTGTTGCTCAACTATATATGTTGCATATCATCGACTCATGTGACGATGCAAGTGTATAGATCATCGATGGCGAAGAAGTGCTACGCCAGGAGTATACGACGAGTGGCGGAATGTCAGGCCCAGGTGTACCGGTTTCCGGTTTCCGGTTTCCGAGCGACAGCTAGTAGTTAGTTTAGGTTCACGCAAAGTGATAGCTCTTTTCGCGTATATCATTGTTTAGATGGATGACGATGTAGTTGCAAGTAATCGAGATTTGTATCGCTATTTTCGAGATGATGACGAGAGACCACTTTGTGTTGGATGATGATTATGATGATGACATGGTTTGATGAGACTATTTGTATGTATATGCTATGATTATATTTTTATTGTATAAAGCCTATTCAAATACAAAACAAATATGCAGAAAAAAAACTACTAAAATATAGCAGTAGCGAGTGAAGAAAAGTTAGCAGCAGCGCCACAGTAACAGTAGCGCGTCCAGGCAAAACGCGCTAAAGCTATTAGCAGTAGCGAGCTTCCATGAAGCGCGTTGCTGCTAAACTTGTATAGCAGTAGCGCGGGTGTGCACGCGCTACTGCTACGGGTTAGCTGTAGCGTCTTATTAGTAGCGCCGGTCCCCGCACTACTGATATACCTAGAACCTGCGCTGCTGCTAGCCTTTTCCCTAGTAGTGCGTCCAAAGAGATGCACATGAAACCATCTTACATCACGCGGTGCCTGTGCATTCAACAAACAAAATGATGGTATTTCGCAACCGCATAACCTTTTAGTGTGCTTTATGCATATGTGTCCATCCGTAACGGTAAGGGGAGGGATGTAATATCTGGTTGATCATGATCTGGTCCCTCATGAAGCTCGTCCACTCCAGCCGGCTAAGATGTCCGCCTCGGAGAAGCTGGCCGTGGCGAGCTCGTCCTGCAGTTATCCTTTCCTTGCTCGCACTGTCACAGAGTAGCTGGGAAGGGCGTCAGATGTTAATGGCACCTGCCCGCCCAAGGGGGCACCTAAATTGCAAAATTACACAATCATCCAAACCACTCCCCGCCGACTTTCCAGTTTGATGTTGGCGAGGTCCTTGCGCATCTTGAACAACCACGCGTCAACTATAGGGAAGACGATGTAAAAATAAATAAAAAACTGCGAGAAAGGCAGCCATGGCGTCGACCACCACCGCGTCGAGCAAGTCTTACGGACGGTCGACAAAGACAGCGTCAAGCCGCTGTTGAGTAGACGTTTTCGGCGCACATGTATAGTACTAGGGTCTGTATATTTTGTACTACCGTGTCTTCTCTCTTCGCTGCATATTTGTATTTAGTAACAGCCGGACCTCCTTGTATCTATATATGTGCTTATTATGCACACAATGAATCAATTGTCAATGCATGCAATCTTCGTCTAACATGGTATCAGATAGCACGTGATCCTAATCGCTTCCGCCCCTTCCTGTCGCGCCGCTACCCCGCCGCCGCCGCCGAGTCGCACCCTTCCCCTGCTGCGCCGCGCCGCCCGCCTTCCCACCCGCATCCACACCCCTCCCTGCCGCTACCCTCTTCCTTCCCTAAACCCTAACCTAACCCTAGCCCTACCAACCCACCCCGCCGCCGCCATCTACCCTCGCAGCCGCTGCTCCTCACCCTAGCCGCTACCACCGTACCACCACCGCTGCCCTCCCAGCCGCCGCCGTTGCCGCTGCCGACACCATGAACTATCCGGGGTCCACCTTCTCCAACGGTTCCAACCTGTTCGCCGGCCCCGAACCCTCCGTCGTCAACATCCGTGATCTCAACATCAAGGCCCGCGTTCCCGTCCCCCTCGACAACTCCAGCTCCTCATACTACATGTGGAAGACCTCCTTGTCTCCCCCGAGTACTACCTCACCGACCACATCAATGGCTCCGTCCACGGTGAGGTCATGAAGGGCGACCCGGAATGGTTCGCCATCGAGGCTACTCTCATCCGATGGTTCTATCAAACCGTCTCGAAGGATATCTTTCATACGGTCGTTGCCGAGGACGACGATGCTTGCGCCCTGTGGAACAAGATCACTGCACTCTTCACCGACAATAACCTTCAGCGCCTTATTTTCTTGCAGCATGAGTTTTTCGGGTGCCATCAGGAACACTCCACCATTGATAACAACTGCATGCGGCTCAAGATGCTCGCCGACGAACTTCACGACATTGGCGCCAAAGTTTTCAACGAGCTCATGCTTAGCTCCCTCATCACCGGTCTCGATGAAGACTTCGGCAATTCGAATCCCATCAGTCAAGCGCGAAAGCCGACGTGTGTGCAGCGTTCCATTCACCAGCTCATCCATTCTCCCGCACCAGGCTACAGAGGTCAAAGGAGGTCCGCCCGTCCAAGAATACTGGCCACGTCAGTGATCTCCTTCTTTTGCATGCATCGATCGTGAGTAGAAAGTAGATGCAACTGCTACAGGATATGGTTTTCCGTAGAATTCGTGCCGTGCGTATAGACTGGAGGCTAGCTACATGCCTACATGGCTACCTGTGTGTACAACTTCGAACTCAACGAACACGACAATGCCGTGCTTAGCGGCCGCCAAGGCACACAGCGACGCTCATCGCGTACGGCAGCGCAGCACGGGCGAGCGAAGAGCAATCGACAGCCGTTTATGCAGCAGGAGGAGGCAAGGTCGTGGGGCAATCTAGTAGGAAATTACTAAGATGTCCTTGAGTTAAACTCCGAGTTCAATCATATTGATCCTTGGATCAACTTAATACTACTCCTTAAATTCGGTACTACGATGTACCATAAAAATTCTCACGTGGTTTCAACTCTTTGAGTACATTAGCAAGAATTGGAAACTTTTAAAATTTCATTTTTATTAACATCTTAAACGCCAGGCTATATTAATAGCCGAGCTTAATAGAACAAGCAAGCTTTTATGATCTGTTTTGCTCTCAAAATTTTGACCATGAGTTTTCAGGTCTGACTTACAGCCTTATTCATGCAGAAAAATCTGCAGCATGTAGGAACCTCTTTATCAACCAAATAAAGTTTTCACCATACAATATAACCAATGTAGACTTAAATATTTGCTTCAACAGAAATGTAGACTTCAATACAATTGTGAATCCCCTAACGTATAGTCAGAAATGGATGGTTGTTGAGAATCACCCTACGAGAGTCTTATAAAACAGGGAGAAGGAATGCCTGCCTCTATACTTCAGAAAAGCCTCCAATTTTTGAATCAAACAGTATATCAATGTAGATTTCAGTACAACCGAGAATCACTAATATGTGATTAGAAATGTATGGTTGTGAGAATGATTAACCGAGTACATCATTCTCAAACAATCAAAGGTTGTGAGGTTGTTGAACCAAATTGTTAACACCCTGACGGCTCGACCCCACCGGCCAGCAAGATACGGGCCCGGCCCAGCCGCGCCCGACGCAGCAACCCGCTCTACTTCGGCCCAGAGTGGCACAACCAGCCCGACCCAGCCACCGCGGCTACTTAAGGCGAACGCTACTCTCTCCCTCGGCATCCAGTGGATCACGAACGGCGGCGGCGGCATGAACCCTAGTTCTTCTTTCGATCGATCCATTCTTGTAATCCCGTTGTATCAGACTGATTGCTACCATGAGATAGTAGATCGATCCTTACCACTACTCTGTCCCTAACATCTGGTATCAGTCGCCAGCACAACTCCTCTCTTCCGCCCGATCTGGCTCATCTCATCGAAACTCGAGGGATTCGCCACGGTCGTTTCCTCGTCGAAGCCATGGATCCGTCCGCAAAGGCCTACCTCGACAAGCTTACAGCGACGATGGAGGCCAACACCGCGGCTCTCACCGCGATCACATCCCGCCTCGACGATCTCGTCGCATGGCGGCCGGATCTGGAGCGCCGCGTCTCCGATCTGGGCGACGCGGTCACCGCCCTCCAACAAGCGCGCCCAACCTCCACCACCGACGCCAACGGGGGCGCGCCACCTCTTCACGCTACGGCGCCACCGCCCGTGCTGCCCTCCGACAACTTGGGCCTGGCGGGAGGCGATGAGGACACCCCTCAAGGGTCTAAGGACCACGGCGACTTCAATTTGCATCGGGGGAGGCCGACGGTGTCGTTCCAGACGCCGCTGGCCCTCCCGGCCAACGGTCAGATCGAAAACTTACCTTCTCCGTTTGCACATGCTAGTCAGATGCTTGCGGGTTTGGGACAAGCCCACCCCTCTATCTCGTTTCCGCAATTTACGGGCGAAAATCCGAACATGTGGAAAACGATGTGTGAGCAGTACTTTTCCATGTTTGGCATCCACAAAACCTTCTGGGTTCCCATGGCCGCCCTCAACTTCTCAGGGGCTGCGGCCATTTGGTTACAGTCAGTCCAAAAGAAGCTCAATAGCTTCGATTGGGAGTCTTTTTCTGCCCTATTAACTACTCGATTTGGTCGCGATCGACATCAGTTGCTCATTCGTCAATTCTATACCATTAAACAGACATCCACCGTAGCTGATTTTATCGAGCGCTTTGAGTTAATCATTAATCATTTGAGCTCTTATTCAGACTCGATTCACCCATTTTATTTTCTCACCCGTTTTGTGGAAGGATTGCAGGCGGACATTCGAGCGGTGGTCATGGTCCAGCGACCACCCGACCTGGACACGGCCCGTGCCTTGGCGCTACTTCAGGAGGAGGTGGCTGACAACGCGCGTGCGGAGGTGCAGCGCCCCACGCCTACGCGCCCTCCTGACGCGCCGACGAGACCCAATGTGCCGCTTCCTCTGCCTCTTCCCCCGGCGCGCGCGACACCACCAGCTCCAGCCGCGGATCGCCGCGGTACCGACGCCGCGCGAGCTGACTCCACCAAGCTCAAGGCCCTGCGCGACTACCGTCGAGCGCGGGGGCTGTGCTTCAAGTGCGGCGAGCGTTGGGGAGCTGACCACACGTGCCCCACGTCAGTCCAACTCCACGTCGTCGAAGAACTTCTGGAGCTCTTCGGCATCGACGCCACGGCTGCACCAACCCAGCCGGAGGCCGTCCCAGAAGAAGTGGTCATGGCTATCTCCAAGCCGGCCCTGACTGGGGGCGTATCGAACAAGGCGTTCCAGTTGCGCGCATGGATCCAGGGGCGCGAAGCATTGATGCTTGTCGACTCCGGCAGCACCACTTCGTTCATCAATGAGCGGCTGGCGACGACCATCCAGGGCGTCCAGCCTCTTCCCCGCGCCTATCAAGTACGCGTCGCCGGCGGGGGAGCACTTGCCTGCTCTGCAAGTGTACCACAATGTCAATGGTGCACTCAAGGCCACCAGTTCACGACGGATATGAAGGTGCTGGCGCTCGGGACGTACGATGCAATCTTGGGGGTGGACTGGCTCGAGGAGCACAGCCCCATGACGGTCGACTGGCGTGCAAAGTTCATTGAGATGCCGTCGCCCGCGGGACCGATTCGGCTCCGTGGGCACGAGTCTAATTCGTCGACGTGCACGGTCATCAACGCCCTTCAACTCCAACAACTCTGCAACTTCGGTGCAATCACTCATATGGAGTTGATCTACGCGACTGCCAGTGAGGACAACAGCAGCATCACCAACTCACCAGAGATACAAGCAATTCTAGAAGAATTCTCTGATGTGTTCAAGGAGCCAGAAGGGTTACCGCCACGTCGCGACTGCGATCACAAGATTCCTCTCATCCCAGGAGCCCAGCCTGTGAACATCCGGCCCTATCGACACAAGCCAGAGCATAAGAAGGAAATTGATGCTCAGGTAGAGGAACTGCTTCGCAAAGGGATTATTCGGAAGAGTACCAGTCCTTTCTGCTCACCAGCTATCCTCGTCAAGAAGAAAGACGGAACGTGGAGACTCTGCATCGATTACAGACATCTCAATGCCATCACCTACATTTCCAAGTACCCCGTGCCCATCATCGAGGAATTACTGGACGAGTTACATGGTGCGGCATGGTTCTCCAAGTTGGACCTGCGCTCAGGATATCACCAGATCCGTTTGGCAGAGGGTGAAGAGTACAAGACCGCGTTTCAGACGCACTCAGGCCGCTACGAATTCTTGGTGGTCTCTTTCGGGTTAGCGGGTGGACCGGCCACATTCAACGGATCTCTCACAACTACACTCAAACCAGTCGACCACAAGTGCATTCTCCTCTTCTTTGACGATATCCTGGTGTTCAGCAAGACTCTGCGAGACCACATCAGTCACCTGCGACAAGTTCTGCAACTCTTGCGCCGGGACCAATGGTGGTGAAGATGTCCAAGCGTGAATTCGGACAACGCAGCCTATCATACCTTGGGCACGTCATCAGTGACCGTGGGGTATCCACAGAACCTACGAAGATCCAAGCAGTGTCCAACTGGACGACACCATCTGATGTCAAGGCGGTCCACAGCTTCTTGGGACTAGTTGGGTACTATCGAAGATTCGTCAAGAACTTTGGAATCATAGCTCGGCCACTATTCAATCTTCTCAAAAAGGGGCACCATTCGTCTGGACGCCAGCCACCGACACAGCATTCCATCTGCTCAAGCAACATCTGATCGAAGCACCAGTTCTGGCACTGCCCAACTTCACCAAACCTTTCGTGATCGAGACCGACGCTTGTGACAAAGGGATAGGGGCGGTACTGCAGCAGGAGGGTCACCCGATCGCTTACATGAGCAAAGCTCTGAGCCCCCGATACCAAGGTCTCTCGACCTATGAGAAAGAATATTTGGCAGTCATTGTAGCTGTCGACCAGTGGCGCTCATATCTCCAGCATGCGGAGTTCACCATACTCACTGATCAGCGCAGCTTGACACACCTGACAGAGCAGAGGCTTTCAACGCCATGGCAGCAGCGAGCCTTCACTAAACTGCTGGGACTCCGATACGTCATCAAGTACAAAAAAGGGGCCGAAAACACAGTAGCGGATGCCTTGTCCAGAGCAACAACAACTGAAGTGCTGCACACAATCAGTGTGTGCCAACCAGCATGGCTCGAAGATATTCTCGCCAGCTACAACACCAATCCTCAAGCGCAGAGACTCCTTGAGCAACTGGCGGTTCGCGAGGACCCCAAGGGAAGATTCCAACTGCAGAATGGGTTACTCCGCTTCAGGGGCCGCATCTGGCTGGGAGGAACAACAGCTATGCAGCAGCGCATCATCGCAGCCTTCCACGACAGCCCCATGGGGGGCCACTCTGGCTTCCCAGTGACCTACCGACGCATCCGCAGGCTGTTTGCCTGGCCCAAGATGAAGGCGCATGTGCAGCAGTATGTGCGTTGCTGTCAGATCTGCCAGCAAGCCAAACCAGACCGCACTGCTTCGCCGGGTCTGCTGATGCCATTACCAATTCCAAAAGAATCATGGGACCTAATCACCATGGACTTCGTGGACGGCTTGCCACAATCGGGTCAGTACAACTGCTTGCTCGTGGTGGTCGACAAAAGGACCCGGTTCGCCCATTTCCTTCCCCTGGCCCATCCTTACACAGCGGCAAAAGTGGCCATCCTCTACATGCAACAGTTGTACAAGCTGCACGGGTTCCCGGGAGCTATTGTATCTGACCGTGACCCAGTTTTCACCAGCCATTTTTGGCAAGAACTGTTCAAATATGCAGGGACAGAACTGCGCATGAGCACGGCGAATCATCCGCAGACGGACGGCCAAACCGAGCGGGTGAACCAGTGCATTGAAACTTATCTGCGCTGCTTCGTTCAAGCGTGCCCGAAGATATGGAGCTTTTGGGTACCTTTGGCGCAATTCTGGTACAACTCATCACACCACTCCGCCATCGGGATGACGCCGTTCAAGGCCATGTTTGGAAGGGAACCTCGGCACTGGGGGATCACGGCATCGACCTCGTCATCAGTACCAGCTTTGCAAACTTGGCTCGAGGAGCGGGCAGTGATGCAGGACCTTATTCAGCAACAACTCCATCGGGCGCGCCAGATCATGCAAGACCAGGCGAACAAGAAGCGTTCCTTTTGCCAATTCTAGGTCGGTGATCACGTCTTCCTCAAGCTGCATCCTTACATCCAAACCTCGATGGCCCCAAGAGCAAACCACAAGCTCAGTTACAAGTACTACGGCCCGTTCAAGATCATCGGCAAGATCAATGATGTCGCCTACAAACTGCAACTTCCCCCTGAAGCAGCAGTGCACCCAGTCTTCCATGTGTCCCAACTTCGGCAAGCACTCCTTCCAGGCACCACGGCATCTCCAACACTACCAGCAACTGCAGGCGACACAGCAATCCCGATCAAGATTCTTCAAACAATATGGCGCAAGAAGAACGAGATCATGATCGAGCAAGTCCAAGTCCAATGGTCAGCGGGCGCAGCTCTCGACATCACCTCGGAGGATCGCCAAGCACTCCAAGCACGCTTCCCTCATGCGGAGGCTTGGGGGCAAGCCTCGTCTTAAGGAGGAGGGGATGTTAACACCCCTGACGGCTCGACCCCACCGGCTAGCAAGACACGGGCCCGGCCCAGCCGCGCCCGACGCAGCAACCCGCTCTACTTCGACCCAGAGTGGCACAACCAGCCCGACCCAGCCACCGCGGCTACTTAAGGCGAACGCTACTCTCTCCCTCGGTGTCCAGTGGATCACGAACGGCGGCGGCGGCACGAACCCTAGTTTTTCTTTCGATCGATCCATTCTTGTAATCCCGTTGTATCAGACTGATTGCTACCATGAGATAGTAGATCGATCCTTACCACTACTCTGTCCCTAACACAAATCAAGTACACTTCCATTCCTCGTCCTATAAATGGGAGAAACAACGCATGCCTCTGCACTTCAGTAAAGGTCACAGACTTGTAGTTCATTTAGCCACCACTATCCTTGGATGCATGTAGTAATGTAGAATAGACCTGGGAGGTATCAGTGAAGGCCGCGTTACATGCACTTCATGAATAACGATGCCCTACATCAGCACGTCTAGAGATAACGGCACAAAGTCCCAGATAACGCTCTTCATCGGTACTACCAGCAGTCAGTGTGCGCCTTTTTGTGCCTCTTGGTCTTTTCATATTCGTGGACAACGTTGATATGGTTTTGTTATTGGGCGTTCGGATTGGATTTCTCCTATGGTAAGTATCACTGATGTGCCATGAAGGAGTTTGGTCCACATGTTTTTTCTGCCACACGTGTAGCATGAAGGAGTTCGGCCCACACGTTTTTTCCTTCTCTTCCACATATGCATGCACACAAGAACCAAATTGATAATGTCAGCAAGAATCCTTTTGTATTTTCAACCTTTAAAATGTTTTATCGCTTAAATAAAAAATAGAATTAAAAATCCGTTTTCACCATTAAATACGTCGCGACGAGATCTTTAAAGCTAGATCTCATACTGATATATTTCGACAACTTTTTTTGGGATCAAAAGTTACCATGTCTATAGTATGCAAATTGTCGCATGGTGTTTACCATGAAGTTGCCATGATTTGTTTCAACTTTTTTCTTGTAGATTAAAGCTACCATTGTAGTTCAACTAATTTTCACTCATTAGCGAGGGTCCTGGTGAGCTGCGACGACAGTAGGGATGGCAGTTTTGCCCATGGGTATGGGTACCCGCGGGTACCCTACCCGAAAACAATGGGTATGGGCAAGACTTGAAGAAATTTTGTACCCACGGGTAATGGGTACCCATCCCCGCAAAATATATGGGTAGGGCATGGGTAAGAAATTGTGCCCATGGGTAACCCAATGGATACCCAGAAAAATTAATAAATGAAAATAACGCCTATAACATGTGGGGTTAACATCTAACTCATATGGCCCAACCCTAAATCTCGTATTCCTTAAACAGGTCATAGATCATAGGCTCATAATCACCCGCTCGCCACTCCTTCTACGTCCTATGTGACTCCTCAAAAAGATGAAATATCGACTCTTCGCTACCAGACTCTTGTTGAACTCTCGATCTAGCGATCCCCAATTCCCACCACCACCTTCCACTGCGTCGGTCTTCCACCAACCGCTGCTCATACTCCCCTAATGCTTCCAAGAGGCCACCCATCGGAGGGGGCCACATCCGTGCTATACTACTCTACCATGATCACTTGATTTTTGAACTCATTTCTCTACCTCTTAAGAATTTAAATGATATATATTGTACCCAATGGATACCCATTGGGTATAGGATACCCGATGGGTTTGGGCATGGGTGTCAGTTTATACCCATGGGTATTGAAGTTGGTGGGTATAGAAAGTTTCTATGGGTATGGGTTTGGGTAGAAGAAGGTTGTACCCGCCCATACCCTATCCATTGCCATCCCTAGACGACAGCCGATGATATCCAGCGGGGGGGGGGGGGGGGGGGGGGGGGGGGGGGGGGGGGGGGGGGGGGGGGCTAACGCGCGTACGGAGGCATCGGGGAGATTTTGAGGTGCATCTCAATGTGTGACGGCGGGGGGAGGGGCTGTAGGTCGAGTGAAGCAGATGTCGGCGGTGTGGTGGTACACCGGCAGCGACTCTCTTTTTTTGTCCATGGCAAATCTACTACACAGACCACGGCAAATAAACATGAATTCTTCCCATGGCAAAAACAAAGTGTTGCCACACTATGTTTTGGAGTTTTATTTTATGAACCATGGCAAAATTACTTAATTAATCATGGAAATTCTTTAGTAATTGACTATGGCTATTTTTAGTAATTGACCATGGCAATTTTTAGTAATTAACCATGGCAACTTTACTAAATGGATCATGGCAAGTTTCAGTAATTAACCCTGGAAAATTTACTAAATGGATCATGGCAATTCTTAGTAATTCATCACGGCAAATTTAGTATTTTCACCATGGAATTTTTTTGTATGAACCATGGCTATTTTAGTGCATGAATCCTGGCAAATTTTACGAAGTCACCATTGAAATTTTAGTTTATGATTCTTGGCAAATTTTAGTCATTCACCATGGTTTTGTTTAGTAATTGACGATAGATTTTTTTAATTATAAACCATGCCTATATTATTGTTTCTTCATCCACCTTTTAACACCTAACTGAGATATTTTGAAAATGTTTACCCCATTAAAATTACCATTATATATTACAGTTTGTTATGACACCATGACATCTTTACTTGAATATTCTTTGTCTTGGAATGCAAAGCTAAACCCTCCTGTTGGGATGACATGGCAACTGTGTGACCGGGGAGTCAACTCAGACTAGTAAAACTTGTGAACGTAGTATTAACTAGTGGCTACAAAAGAATGTAACCCATATTACTGCATCAGATAACCACGCAACACATACCTATGTTTCCACCTGTCCAAGGGCATGCACATGAAACCATCTTACATCACACGCCGCATGTGCATTCAACAAACAAAATGATGGTATTTCGCAACCGCAGAACTTTTGTGTGCTTAGCTAATTAAAAACGTGGTTTCAACTCTTTATGAGTACATTAGCAATTCCAGAATTAGCAATCTCCGTCCATGGATGGCAGTGTAATTTCCGTACAGGATATGTCCCACCTTAGGATGGATTGATTTATTTTTGTCGTAAAACTATGTTTAATTTTCAGTTATTTGGACTTGTTGGTCGTGCGCATCATGTTATGCAGAGGCCGAGCATTTTTTAGATGCGGTTGTATCACCTTGATAAATCAATTTAATGAAATGTCCTTTATAAAAAAATAGCAATTCTAGAATTGGAAACTTTTAATATTTTGATTTTATCAACATCTTAAATGCCAAGCTATACCAATAGCAGAGCTTAAAGCAAGCTTTTATGATATTTTTTGCTCTATATCTTTTCACCATGAGTTTTCAGGTCGACTTAGAGCCTTATTCATGCCGAAAAATCTGCAGCATGTAGGAACCTCTTTATCAACCTAATAAAGTTTTCACCAAACAATATAACCAATGTACATCTAAATATTTGCTTCCACAGAAATATAAACTTCAATACAATTGTGAATCTCCTAACGTATAGTCAGAAATGGATGGTTGTTGAGAATAACCCTACGAGAGTCTTATAAAACAGGGAGAAGGAATGCCTGCCTCTGTACTTCTGAAAAGCGATATGACTTGAAAGTTCATTCCGCCACCATTTCTTTGAGTGCTTCTAGTTGTAGTAGACTAGTAGGGACTAGAACTGGGAGGCATCAGAGATGCCCAAGAGTCTGCAACAGCTTGGTCGTGGCATATCTCTCTGCCCGTGGTAGTAACCGACTGACGGAAAAAAGGAGAAGGCCGTTCTGGGATCTTGCTACCGGAGCTGGAGTCTGACTTGCTCAAGAAGATGGGCACTTTGGAGAATAAATCGGAGGAATCGAGATTGCACGTGCTCCCTTCCGTGAACCTTGGCACCGGATCAGCTTAATACGGGCCCATTCCCCAGTCGAATAAAAACTCTATACGGGTGATGTGCTGTAGCATTCTTGGTGCTGTAGTTGTCCAAATCGACCATGGGTTGCATGCCGAGGTTTATTTTTTAGAGGAACCGGCAGGAGCACTCCCTTTTTCTTTATAGAAGGGAAGGAGCAGAAAAGCGCAACTTATAGAGGGGCGAGCGGTTTTAGGGACCGCTACAGGACTACAGAAGACTGAGAACTACCCAAAACTAGTTAGCCAATACCCGTGTTTGGGAAGCATCCTGTAAATGCCAGGTCCCGCTGAATGATAGCGTTTAGGGCGAGTGTGGCAACCTCACGGTGCATCAGTCTTTGTCCGGTGAAAACACGCCTATTTCATTCCTTCCAGATTTTGACCATAAAGTGTAGATGATTCTCCCACTGCGCCGCCGGCGGCCCTGCTTGGACTGTGTTGTCAGTGTTTTATCTCACCAGTCGGACACGTTCCCAGGCTCCGGGAGGAAGCCCGAGATTGGTACGCCCTCGTTTGTCCAGGTGTTCACTTGGTTCCAAACCGCGACCGTGAAGGGACAGTCCTTGCAGAGGTGAGTTGCAGTTTCAGCCTGTTGGAGGCATAGCAGGCACCTGGGGTCATGAGGCCATCCCCTCACAGCCAGCATATCCGCGGTGAGGATTCTCCCATGAAGAACGAGCCAGGCGAAGAATTTGCATTTAGGCTCATCGTTTGCGTGCCAGACCTTTGTCGTGTCGAACCGTGCATAGGAGCCGAAGAATTGTGCGCCGTAGGCCGAAGCCGCGGAGTACGCCCCTGAGGTGGTTAAATTCCAGCGAATGCAGTCCTCTTGGGTAGGCTGAAGGGTTGCTTGCCCGATCTGCTCCCAGATAGTCACAAATTCTCCTAGTTGCTGCATGGTTTGAAGTTTGGCGACCGCCTTTATCCAGTTCTCATTCGTGAGTTCTTTGTGCACCGATCTGTTCTTTCTGGAGGTGATCTTGTAAAGCTCTGGAGCCAGAAGCCTGAGGGGGCCGCTTCCGGTCCAGTTGTCCTGCCAGAAGAGGGCCTTTTGCCCATTGCCCGGCGTAATCGAGGTGCATGCGCGAAAGAGGTTCATGTCTGCTTGGTCACATGGTAACTCGTATCCCACCCATGGCCTCTCTGGGTCAGTCCATTGCAGCCACGGCCACCGTAGACGTAGGGCGCGGCCGAATCTCTCTAGGTCCATGATTCCCAGGCCGCCCAAATGCCTGGGGCGGCAGACAGTCTTCTAGTTAACAAGCGAGTGGCCACCCGATATCTGAGTTGTTCCTCTTTCTGCCAGATGAAGGCCCGAATGATTTTGTCAATCTTTCGCAGGGTCCCCTTTGACAGGTTAAGGGCGGTGATGTGGAAGGTTGCCATGGCCGTGAGAACGGATTGCGCAAGAGCCACCCTCCCGGGTTTGTTGAGGAGTTTTCCTTTCCATCCAGGCAGCCTACCCGCGAATCTGTCAATGAAAGGTTGCAGATCAATCCCTCTTAGCCGGCGAAAATGTAGTGGTAGCCCCAAATAACGTCCCGGGAAGGTGGCGATCTTGGCGGGGAAGACTGATAGCACATCTTGAAGGTCAATGCCCGCACATCTAATCGGGAAGACCTCAGTCTTGGTCAAGTTGGTGACAAGTCCGCTTGCGTCTCCAAAAGTCTTCAGTATTGCCGAAATTGCGCGTAGCTCGTCCTTGTCTGGGTTCGCAAAAATGCCCGCACCATCAGCGTAAAGGGATATCCTGCATCTGGCCGTCCTTGCACGAATGGGCTTTAGGATGCCTTGCCGGGAGGCAAGTTGAAGGATCTGCTGTAGCGGTTCAATGGCCAGGATGAAAAGCATAGGTGATATTGGATCACCCTGGCGAAGGCCTTTTGCATGGCTAAATTTTCTGCTGGGGTTTCCGTTAAGAAGCACCCTTGATGAAGAAGAAGATAAGGAGAGGCAGATCCAGTCCCACCAACGTTGTCCAAACCCCAGGCGTTGCATGACCTCGAGCAAGAAGGCCCAATTTACCGAGTCAAAAGCCTTTGAAATATTGAGCTTGAGAAAGAGGCCCAAGATGTTCCGACGATGCAGGTCCTTTATGAGGTTCTGAACATGCAGGAAGTTGTCATGGATGGAGCGTTTCTTCACGAAGGCACTTTGGCATTTGGAGACCAAACTGGGCAGTATAGGAGCGAGTCTATTTGCCAGCAGCTTGAAGAAGATCTTGGACAGGCTATGAATCAGGCCGATTGGTCTGTAGTCTCCGACAGCGTCGGCCTATGCCGAGGTTTATTAAGTTGGAATGGGCCCGTAGGATGCCCGTTATCAGGCATATGTCTATCATTTTCGGGGTTGTAGCTCTCCTCTCTCCTTCCTCCCCATCACGTGCTCTCTACAGCAATGGAGAGACACGACGGCCGCCCGAAGTACACTCATTTCCTCAGTTTCTTTAGTTTCTTTAAACACTTTTAATATTATTTCATACTCATAACAATTACAGGTACACTAATTTGAATCTAAGATCTAAAAAAATACAGAGTAAATTATAAAACTAAGAATTACAATGAAATCTCTAGGAAGCACCTTCTTGGAGGTATCAATCTTTGCTAGAAGAAAAACTCTAAAGACTTTGCTAAAGAGGTTCTAATTGGACTGGAGTAACAATTTTGTCCCTCTTTCACCCACGCGAACATTACCAATAATATTTTTTGAAAGCACCTTGAGTCGTCCATCCAAAAAAATTGAAAGTCTAGATCGATGAATGTACTCTTCAGTTTCTTTAGTGAGCTTGGACAACAGCTTGTTGGGCCGACTCTTTCGTCAGAATCTATGAATATGTCACCCCGGTCCTCTCGCAATACCCAGAAGAACCTTGGCTTAATGCCCTTTAGTGGTGTGCCAACGCGACAGGTATGTGTCGTCCGTCCTTATCTCTACTCCTAATGGAGTAGTTGGTAGTTTCGTACGGTTTATTTTTGTCTCATCTTCCATGTTTTTTTGGTACCTCCTCCCACCTTTGTTGGTTTTTTTTGTCCCCTCCCTCCACTTCATTGGTTTATTTTCGCGTCACCCTCTCACACAACGAAAGAAATCTGAATAGATCAAAACTTTCCTGCGCAACTTATTTAGTAATGTAGAATCAATCACGAACAATCTCTAAAAATAAAATCTAAATTAATTAACCTTACCTTAAATCACTCAATCACATTAACTACAAAGAAAATATTTGATTTTCAGAAAAATCGCTCAATCACATTAACCTTACCTTAACTCACGGATGGTATCAATCTCCAAACAAAGGAAACAATACATAGAGGAAGCAGTAAATAAACTCCCTTTCTTATGACATGTATATGATCTTCCCTTCCCTCTCCGTTGTGGAGCATTCTTGATTCTCGAGACCGATGATTGGGCTGCGTCACTGGGTTGCGACGGTGCCGGAGGATGAGGATGACGAGGCCGGGTGCCGCGGCACCGCGTTGGCCGCGGCCGGTGAAGGGGGCGAAGAAGGGCGGCTTCCCACCTCTCATGGTTTTTTTGGTACCTCCTCCCACCTTCGCTGGTTTTTTTCGTAGATTTCTTTTGTCCCCTCGCTCCACCTCATTGGCTAATTTTTGCGTCACCCTCTCACACAACGAAAGAAATCTGAATAGATCAGAACATTCCATACTGGCGCAAGTTATTTAGTAATGTAGAATTAATCATGAACAATCTCTAAAAATAAAATCTAAATTAATTAACCTTACCTTAAATTACTCAATCACATTAATTAAAAAGCAAATAGTTGATTTTCAGAAAAATCGCTCAATCACATTAACCTTACCTTAACTCACGGATGGTAATCAATCTCCAAACAAAGGAAACTATACATAGAGGTGTTCGGGAACGTAGTAATTTCAAAAAACTTCCAACGCACCCACAGGGTCATAGTGATGCATAGCAACGAGAGGGGAGAGTGTTGTCCACGTAACCTCGTAGACCGAAAGCGGAAGCGTTAGCACAACACGGTTGATGTAGTCGTATGTCTTCACGATCGGACCGATCAAGTACTGAACATATGACGCCTCCGATTTCAGCACACGTTCAGCTCGATGACGTCCCTCGAACTCCGATCCAGCCGAGCTTTGAGGAAGAGTTTCGTCAGCACGACGGCGTGGTGACGATGATGATGTTCTACCGACGCAGGGCTTCGCCTAAGCACCGCTTCGATATTATCGAGGTGGACTATGGTGGAGGGGGGCACCGCACACGGCTAAGAGATCCAAGAGATCAATTGTTGTCTCTAGAGGTGCCCCCTGCCCCCGTATATAAAGGAGCAAGGGGGGAGAGGCGGCCGGCCAGGAGGAGGCGCGCCAGGGAGGAGTCCTACTCCCACCGGGAGTAGGACTCCCTCCTTTCCTAGTTGGAGTAGGAGAAGGGGGGAGGAGGAGGGAGAGAGAAATGAAAAGTGGGGTGCCGCCCCCTCCCCCCTCCTTCTCCAATTCGGACTAGAGGAGGAGGGGGCGCGCGGCCTGCCCTGCCGTCCCTCCTCTTCTCCACTAAGGCCCATCTTGGCCCATTAACCCCCCCCCCTGGGGGGGGGGGGCCGGCAACCCCCGATACTTCGTCAAAATCCCGATTTCACCCGAAACACTTCCGATATCCAAATATAGGCTTCCAATATATCAAACTTTACGTCTCGATGATTTCGAGACTCCTTGTCATGTCCGTGATCACATCTAGGACTCCGAACTACCTTCGGTACATCAAAACACATAAACTCACAATATAACTGTCATCGAACTTTAAGCGTGCGGACCCTACGGGTTCGAGAACTATGTAGACATGACCGAGACACGTCTCTGGTCAATAACCAATAGCGGAACCTGGATGCTCATATTGGCTCCTACATATTCTACGAAGATCTTTATCGGTAAAACCGCATAACAACATACGTTGTTCCCTTTGTCATCGGTATGTTACTTGCCCGAGATTCGATCGTCGGTATCTTAATACCTAGTTTAATCTCGTTACCGACAAGTCTCTTTACTCGTTCTGTAATACATGATTCTGCAACTAACTCATTAGTTGCAATGCTTGCAAGGCTTATAGTGATGTGCATTACTGAGTGGGCCCAGAGATACCTCTCCGACAATCGGAGTGACAAATTCTAATCTCGAAATATGCCAACCCAACAATTACCTTCGGAGACACCTGTAGAGCACGTTTATAATCACCCAGTTACATTGTGATGTTTGGTAGCACACAAAGTGTTCCTCCGGTAAACGGGAGTTGCATAATCTCATAGTCATAGGAACATGTATAAGTCATGAAGAAAGCAATAGCAGAATACTAAATGATCGTGTGCTAAGCTAACGGAATGGGTCAAGTCAATCACATCATTCTCCTAATGATGTGATCCCGTTAATCAAATGACAACTCATGCCAATGGTTAGAAAACATAACCATCTTTGATCAACGAGCTAGTCAAGTAGAGGCATACTAGTGACACTCTGTATGTTTATGTATTCACACAAGTATTATGTTTTCGGTTAATACAATTCTAGCATGAATAATAGACATTTATCATGATATAAGGAAATAAATAATAACTTTATTATTGCCTCTAGGGCATATTTCCTGCAGTCTCCCACTTGTACTAGAGTTAATGATCTATATTACACAGTAATGATTCTAACACCCATGGAGCCTTGGTGTTGATCATGTTTTGCTCGTGGAAGAGGCCTAGTCAACGGGTCTGCAACATTCAGATCCGTATGTATCTTGCAAATTTTTATGTCTCCCACCTGGACTTGATCCCGGATGGAGTTGAAGCGTCTCTTGATGTGCTTGGTTCTCTTGTGAAATCTGGATTCCTTTGCCAAGGCAATTGCACCAGTATTGTCACAAATATTTTCATTGGACCCGATGCACTAGGTATGACATCTAGATCGGATATGAACTCCTTCATCCAGACTCCTTCATTCACTGCTTCTGAAGCAGCAATGTACTCATCTTCACATGTAGATCCCGCCACGACGCTCTGTTCAGAACTGCTCAACTGATAGCTCCACTGTTCAATATAAATACGTATCCGGTTTGCGATTTAGAATCGTCCGAATCAGTGTCAAAGCTTGCATCGACGTAACCATTTACGATGAGCTCTTTGTCACCTCCATAAACAAGAAACATATCCTTAGTCCTTTTCAGGTATTTCAAGATGTTCTTGGCCGCTGTCCAGTGATCCACTCCTGGATTACTTTGGTACCTTCCTGCTAAACTAATAGCAAGGCACAAATCAGGTCTGGTACATAGCATTGCATACATGATAGAGCCTATGGCTGAAGCATAGGGAACATCTTTCATTTTCTCTCTATCTTCTGCAGTGGTCGGGCATTGAGTCTTACTCAACTTCACACCTTGTAACACAGGAAAGAACCCTTTCTTTGCCTGATCCATTTTGAACTTCTTCAAAACTTTGTCAAGTTATGTGCTTTGTGAAAGTCTAATTAAGTTTCTTGATCTATCTCTGTAGATCTTGATGCCTAATATGTAAGCAGCTTCACCGAGGTCTTTCATTGAAAAACTCTTATTCAAGTATCCTTTTTATGCTATCCAGAAATTCTATATCATTTCCAATAAATAATATGTCATCCACATATAATATTAGAAATACTACAGAGCTCCCACTCACTTTCTTGTAAATACAGGCTTCTCAAAAAGTCTGTATAAAACCATATGCTTTGATCACACTATCAAAACGTTTATTACAACTCTGAGAGGCTTGCACCAATCCATAAATGGATCGCTGGAGCTTGCACACTTTGTTAGCACCATTTGGATCGATAAAACCTTCAGGTTGCATCATATACAACTCTTCTTCCAGAAATCCATTCAGGAATGCAGTCTTTACATCCATTTGCCAAATTTCATAATCATAAAATGCGGCAATTGCTAACATGATTCGGACGGACTTAAGCATCGCTACGGGTGAGAAGGTCTCATTGTAGTCAACTCCTTGAACTTGTCGAAAACCTTTCGCAACAAGTCGAGCTTTATAGACAGTAACATTACCGTCAGCGTCACTCTTCTTCTTGAAAATCCATTTATTCTCAATGGCTTGCCGATCATTGGGAAAGTCAACCAAAGTCCGCACTTTGTTCTCATACATGGATCCCATCTCAGATTTCATGGCCTCAAGCCATTTCGTGGAATCTGGGCTCACCATCGCTTCTTCATAGTTCGTAGGTTCGTCATGGTCTAGTAACATAACCTCCAGAACAGGATTACCGTACCACTCTGGTGCGGATCTTACCCTAGTTGACCTACGAGGTTCAGTAGTAACTTGATCTGAAGTTTCATGATCAATATCATTAGCTTCCTCACTAATTGGTGTAGGTGTCACACAAACCGGTTTCTGTGATGAACTACTTTCCAACAAGGGAGCGGGTACAGTTACCTCATCAAGTTATACTTTCCTCCCACTCACTTTTTTCGAAAAAAACTCCTTCTCTAGAAAGGATCCAAATTTAGCAACAAAAGTATTGCCTTCAGATCTGTGATAGAAGATACCCAACAGTTTCCTTTGGGTATCCTATGAAGACACATTTCTCCGATTTGGGTTCGAGCTTATCAGGTTGAAGCTTTTTCACATAAGCATCGCAGCCCCAAACTTTAAGAAACGACAACTTTGGTTTCTTGCCAAACCACAGTTCATAAGGCGTCGTCTCAACGGATTTCGATGGTGCCCTATTTAACGTGGATGTAGTCGTCTCTAAAGTATAACCCTAAAACGATAGCGGTAAATTAGTAAGAGACATCATAGATCGCACCATATCTAGTAAAGTACGATTACGACATTCGGACACACCATTACGCTGTGGTGTTCCGAGTGGCGTGAGTTGCGAAACTATTCCGCATTATTTCAAATGAAGACCAAACTCGTAACTCAAATATCCTCCTCCACGATCAGATCGTAGAAACTTTATTTTTTTGTTACGATGATTTTCAACTTCACTCTGAAATTCTTTGAAATTTTCAAATGTTTCAGACTTATGTTTCATTAAGTAGATATACCCATATCTGCTTAAATCATCTGTGAAGGTGAGAAAATAACGATACCCGCCGCGAGTATCAACATTCATTGGACCACATACATCAGTATGTATGATCTCTAACAAATCAGTTGCTCGCTCCATAGTTCCGGAGAACGGCGTTTTAGTCATCTTTCCCATAAGGCATGGTTTGCAAGTGCCAAGTGATTCATAATCAAGTGGTTCCAGAAATCCATCAGTATGGAGTTTCTTCATGCGCTTTACACCAATATGACCTAAACGACAGTGCCACAAATAAGTTGCACTATCATTATCAACTCTGCATCTTTTGGCTTCAATATTATGAATATGTGTATCACTACTATCGAGATTCAACAAAAATAGACCACTCTTCAAGGGTGCATGACCATAAAAGATATTACTCATATAAATAAAACAACAATTATTCTCTGATTTAAATGAATAACCGTCTCGCATCAAACAAGATCTAGATATAATGTGCATGCTCAACTCTAGCACAAAATAACAATTATTCAGGTCTAAAACTAATCCCGAAGGTAGATGTAGAGGTAGCGTGCCGACCGCGATCACATCGACTTTGGAACCATTTCTCACGTGCATCGTCACCTCGTCCTTAGCTAATCTTCACTTAATCTGTAGTCCCTGTTTTGAGTTGCAAATATTAGCAACAAAACCAGTATCAAATACCCAGGTGCTACTGCAAGCATTAGTAAGGTACACATCAATAACATGTATATCACATATACCTTTGTTCACCTTGCTATCCTTCTTATCCGCCAAATACTTGGGGCAGTTCCGCTTCCAGTGACCAGTCTGTTTGCAGTAGAAGCACCAGTCTCAGGCTTAGGTCCAGACTTGGGTTTCTTCTCTTGAGCAGCAACTTGTTTGCCGTTCTTCTTGAAGTTTCCCTTCTTCTTCCCTTTACCCTTTTTCTTGAAACTAGTGGTCTTGTTGACCATCAACACTTGATGTTCCTTTTTGATTTCTACCTCCGCAGCCTTTAGCATCGCGAAGAGCTCGGGAATTGTCTTATTCATCCCTTGCATATTATAGTTCATCACGAAGCTTTTGTATCTTGGTGGTAGTGATTGAAGAACTCTGTCAATGACACTATCAATAGGAAGATTAAATCCCAGTTGAGTCAAGTGATTATGATACCCAGACATTTTGAGTATATGTTCACTGACAGAACTATTCTCCTCCATCTTGCAGCTATAGAACTTATTGGAGACTTCATATCTCTCAATCCGGGCATTTGCTTGAAATATTAACTTCAACTCCTGGAACATCTCATATGATCCATGACGTTCAAAACGTCGTTGAAGTCCCGGTTCTATGTCGTAAAGCATGGCACACTGAACTATCGAGTAGTCATTAGCTTTACTCTGCCAGACGTTCTTAACGTCATCAGCAGCATCTGCAGCAGGCCTGACACCCAGTGGTGCTTTCAGGACGTAATTCTTCTATGCAGCAATGAGGATAATCCTCAAGTTACGGACCCAGTCCGTATAATTGCTACCATCATCTTTCAACTTTGCTTTCTCAAGGAACGCATTAAAATTTAACGGAACAACAACACGGGCCATTTATCTACAATCAACATAGACAAGCAAAATACTATCAGGTACTAAGTTCATGATAAATTTAAGTTCAATTAATCATATTACTTAAGAACTCCTACTTAGATAAACATCCATCTAATCCTTTAAGTGATCACGTGATCCAAATCAACTAAACCATGTCCGATCATCACGTGAGATGGAGTAGTTTGAATGGTGAACATCACTATGTTGATCATATCTACTATATGATTCACGCTCGACCTTTCGGTCTCAGTGTTCCGAGGCCATATCTGCATATGCTAGGCTCGTCAAGTTTAACCTGAGTAGTCCGTGTGCGCAACTATTTTGCACCAGTTGTATTTGAACGTAGAGCCTATCACACCCGATCATCACATGGTGTCTCAGCACGAAGAACTTTTGCAACGGTGCATACTCAGGGAGAACACTTATACCTTGATAATTCAGTGAGAGATCATCTTATAATGCTACCGTCAATCAAAGCAAGATAAGATGCATAAAAGATAAACATCACATGCAATCAATATAAGTGATATGATATGGCCATCATCATCTTGTGCTTGTGATCTTCATCTCCGAAGCACCGTCATGATCACCATTGTCACCGGCGCGACACTTTGATCTCCATCATAGCATCGTTGTCGTCTCACCAAATTATGCTTGTACGACTATCGCTACCGCTTAGTGGTAAAGTAAAGCATTACAGGGCGATTGCATTGCATACAATAAAGCAACAACCATATGGCTCCTGCCAGTTGCCGATAACTCGGTTACAAAACATGATCATCGCATACAATAAAATATAGCATCATGCCTTGACCATATCACGTCACAACATGCCCTGCAAAAACAAGTTAGACGTTCTCTACTTTGTTGTTGCAAGTTTTACGTGGCTGCTATGGGCTGAGCAAGAACCGTTCTTACCTACACATTAAAACCACAACGATAGTTTGTCAAGTTAGTGATGTTTTAACCTTCTCAAGGACCGGGCGTCGCCACACTTGGTTCAACTAAAGTTGGAGAAACTGACACCCGCCAGCCACCTGTGTGCAAAACACGTTGGTAGAATCACTCTCGCGTAAGCGTACGCATCATGTCGGTCCGGGCTGCTTCATCCAACAATACCGCCGAACCAAAGTATGACATGCTGGTAAGCAGTATGACTTATATCGCTCATAACTCACTTGTGTTCTACTCGTGCATATAACATCTACGCATAAAACCTGGCTCGGATGCCACTGTTGGGGAACGTAATAATTTCAAAAAAATTCCTACGCACACACAGGATCATGGTGATGCATAGCAACGAGAGGGGAGAGTATTGTCCATGTTAGACCGAAAGCGGAAGCATTAGCACAACACGGTTGATGTAGTCATACGTCTTCACGATCCGACAGATCAAGTACCGAACGTACGGCACCTCTGAGTTCAGCACATGTTCAGCTCGTTGACGTCCCTCGAACTCCGATTCAGCCGAGCTTTGAGGAAGAGTTTCGTCAGCACAACGGCGTGGTGACGATGATGATGTTCTACCGACGCAGGGCTTCACCTAAGCACCACTACGAGATTATTAAGGTGAACTATGGTGGAGGGGGGCACCGCACATGGCTAAGAGGTCCAAGAGATCAATTGTTGTCTCTAGAGGTGCCCCCTGCCCCTGTATATAAAGGAGCAAGGGGGAGAGGCGGCCGGCCAGGAGGAGGCGCGCCAGGGAGGAGTCCTACTCCCACCGGGAGTAGGACTCCCTCCTTTCCTAGTTGGAGTAGGAGAAGGGGGAAGGAGGAGGGAGAGAGGAAGGAAAGGGGCGCCGCCCCCCTCCTTTTCCATTTCGGACTAGAGGGGGAGGGGCCTTGCGGCCTGCCCTGGCCGCCCCTCCTCTTCTCCACTAAGGCCCATCTTGGCCCATTAAACCCCCGGGGGGTTCCAGTAACCCCCGGTACTCCGGCAAAATCCCGATTTCACCCGGAACACTTCCGATACCCAAATATAGGCTTCCAATATATCAATCTTTATGTCTCGACCATTTCGAGACTCCTCGTCATATCCGTGATCACATCCGGGACTACGAACTACCTTCGGTACATCAAAACACATACACTCATAATATAACCGTCATCGAACTTTAAGCGTGCGGACCCTACGGGTTCGAGAACTATGTAGACATGACCGAGACACGTCTTCGGTCAATAACCAATAGCGGAACCTGGATTCTCATATTGGCTCCTACATATTCTACGAAGATCTTGATCGGTAAAACCGCATAACAACATACGTTCTTCCCTTTGTCATCGGTATGTTACTTGCCCGAGATTCGATCGTCGGTATCTTAATACCTAGTTTAATCTCGTTACCGGCAAGTCTCTTTACTCGTTCTGTAATATATCATCCCGTAACTAACTCATTAGTTGCAATGCTTGCAAGGCTTATAGTGATATGCATTACCGAGTGGGCCCAGAGATACCTCTCCGACAATCCGAGTGACAAATCCTAATCTCGAAATATGCCAACCCAACAAGTACCTTCGGAGACACCTGTAGAGCACCTTTATAATCACCCAGTTACGTTGTGACGTTTGGTAGCACACAAAGTGTTCCTCCGGTAAATGGGAGTTGCATAATCTCATAGTCATAGGAACATGTATAAGTCATGAAGAAAGCAATAGCAGAATACTAAAAGATCGTGTGCTAAGCTGACGGAATGGGTCAAGTCAATCACATCATTCTTCTAATGATGTGATCCCATTAATCAAATGACAACTCATGTCAATGGTTAGGAAACATAACCATCTTTGATCAACGAGCTAGTCAAGTAGAGGCATACTAGTGACACTCTATTTGTTTATGTATTCACACAAGTATTATGTTTCCGGTTAATACAATTCTAGCATGAATAATAAACATTTATTATGATATAAGGGAATAAATAATAACTTTATTATTGTCTTTAGGGCATATTTCCTTCAAGAGGGAGCAGTAAATAAACTCCCTTTCTTATGACATGTATATGATCTCCCCTTCCCTCTCCGTTGTCGAGCGTTCTTGATTCTCGAGATCGATGCTTGGGCTGCGTCACTGGGTCGCGACGGTGCCGAAGGACGAGGACGGCGAGGCCGGGTGCCGCGGCACCGCGTTGGCCGCGGCCGATGAAGGGGGCGAAGAAGGGCGGCTTCCCTGGCCCTGGGAGTTGGTGCGGTGGAAGCGGCACTTGAAGGACCCGGTGTGAGTGGCCGGCGTGCAGACGCACTTGGAAGCGCGCCCGTGGCCCGCGCCGACACCGACCCGGGCCACCTCCTCCGCGTATTCTTGGAGCTGTGGTTGGCCGATTTACATGAAATTAATTCCCTCAGTTGTGGTGGCAAATATAATACACATAATCCATATTGTTATGCACTAGCGTGTGTGTGTGAAATAGATGGATTATGGTTCCGTACCCAATAAAATGGATGTGTGTGTGTGTGTGTTAGAGAGAGAGGGGGGAGAGAGAGTGAGGAAGAGGGAGGGAGAGAGTGTGTGTGTGAGGATTTGATGATAAAAAAAGTCGCCAATGTAACTTGATATGTATGAGAATATTAATATTGAACTCTTTAAGTTAATGTGGTTCCGTTGCAACACACGGGTGTTCTTCTAGTTGCTAATAGGAATCGTGTATGGCTGACACAGTAGTGAGCCAGCCCATTAGCTGCGTCGTTGGACAGATTTGCTCACGCCGCCTCTGGTCACTACAGTCATTTGATTCAGTCAGGTTTTCTTCCTTGTGTTTTTCATTGTTTTTCATTTCCTTGTTTCTTCATTATGTTTTTCTTTATTCATTTTAGCAATGGTTTTCTTTGAATTATCTTTTCTCTTATTTATACTTTGTTTCTTTCTTTGATTTTTATTTCATTTTCATATTTTTTTCATTGCCGTTTTTTGTTTTTGATTTTTCCAACACATGTCTACTTTGTCATACATGTTGTACACTTTTTGTATAAATGGAAAATATTGTTTATACTTGTTTATTTTTTTTCAAATACATATTTAGCATTTTGACCAAAAACATTTATTGGATATATTTTAAATACATGTTAAACATTTTTTGAATGCTAACGAACATTTTTTGAACTCTGCAAACATTTTTTGTAAAATGTACAATAATTTTTACGAAGATGTCATACATACATTTTTGAATCTTGTGAAATTTTATTTTAATGTGACATACAGTTTTTTGAATGTACGAAATATCTTTTTCAACTACAAAAACATTTTTTTAAAATTTCATAAACATTTCTTAAATGTCATGTACATTTTTCTCAAATATGTGAAATGTTTTAATTGTCACAAAAAATTTATACACATGATTAACATTTTTCATACCCAAGATTAACATCCGTACATTTTTCATTCTTGTTATACATTTTTGTATACATGATACTTTTTTCTATACATTTTTAACAATTTTCAAATACAAGTATACAAGATTAACTTTTTCAATAAAATATTAGCATTTTACAAATTTGTATGTGAAGTGTTTTTGTAATATATATATACATATATATATATATATACATATATATATATATATATGTATATATATATATAATATACACAAAATTAGTAAAAAGGAAATAAAAATCTGAAGTAAAAATGAAAAATTAAAAAATACCCATGACAGTGTGACACGGCTTGTGGTTACTGGGCTGGCCGTGCCTAGGCGTCACAGTAAGTGGCAGATAACCGTGCCCATGTGCCAGAATTGGAAACTTTTAACATTTCGATTTTATTAACATCTTAAATGCCAGGCTATACTGATAGCCGAGCTTAATAGAACAAGTAGGCTTTTACGATCTCTTTTGCTCTAAATCTTTTCACCATGAGTTTTCAGGTCGACTTAGAGCTTTATTCATGCAGAAAAATCTGCAGCATGTAGGAACCTCTTTACCAACCATATGAAGTTTTCACCAAACAATATAATCAATGTACACTTAAATATTTCCATCAACATAAATGTAGACTTGAATCCAATTGTGAATCTCTCAACATATGGTCAGAAATGGATGGTTGTTGAGTATAAAACAGGAAGAAGGAATGCCAGCCTCTGTACTTCAGAAAAACCAAATGACTTGAAAGTTCATTCCGCCACTATTTTTTTTGGGTGCTTATAGTTGTAGTAGACTAGTAGGACTAGAACTGGGAGGCATCAGAGATGGCAACGTTTTAGATACTTCAGGAATGGGAGGCATCAGAAATCTGCAGCAACCTCTTTATCAACCGTATAAAGTTTTCACCAAACTATATAATCAATGTACACTTAAATATTTGCTTCAACAGAAATGTAGACTTCAATACAATTTTGAATCTCCTAACGTATAGTGAATCACCCGACGAGTCTTATAAAACAGGCGGCAAGCAGGCGCAAATCACCCGACTGGGGCTCCTTGTAGCTCTCTTTTTTTAGCCTCTTTTCTTTTTAATCCTTGTTTGATCCTAGGATCCCCACCATGTATTCTTTTTCCGGTGCTTCCTGCTATCATCAATGCAAGCCAGCAATGCTGGATCTTAAAAAAAAAACGTCTTTCAAAACAGGGAGAAGGAATCCCTGCCTCTGTACTTCAGAAAAGCCAAATGACTTGAAAGTTCACTCCGCCATCATTATTTATGGTTGATTTTAGATGTAGTAGACTAGTAGGACTAGAACTGGGAGTCTGGGAGGCATCAGAGATGGCAACGTTTTAGATACTTCAGGAATGACGACGCCCATCGTCAGTTAATCTAAAAATAGCCGTACAAGGTCCCCAACTGAACTGACTTCTTCGGTCGCGGCCACTATCCATTGTTGAGTACCTTCTAACATCCATGTTCGAAGTTCTGTTGCCATTAGACTTCAGTTAAACTTTGCAAGATTGGCCCTAACCAGCTAGTCTGCTTCAACTGGAGACCAGGGGCTTTCCACACCAGAAGATGCATCTCTCTAATTGATCAGCTCCCCGGAATCGATTCGTCTAGCTACACTGGTTATGCCCAAGATTCTGCAAAAGCTGGTCGTGGAATATTTCTCTGCCCATCGTAGTAATCGACTGACGGCAAAAGGGCGAGGCCGTTGCGGGATCTTGCTACCGGAGCTGGACTCAGTCTTGCTCAAGAAGAAGGGAGACTTTGGAGAATAAAGCCGAGGAATAGAGATTGCACGTGCTCCGTTCCGTGAACACTGGCACCGGATCAGCTTGCAGTAGGCTGTAGGCCCATAGCAAGGCAAGGTGCGGGTTCCGCTCCTCCGCTGTCGAGTAAAAACTATGCACGGGAGCTGTTCTTTGCTAGAGTTATGGGCTTTTTTTTTGCGAATAAGAGTTATGGGCTTTTTGTTACAGGAGTTGTGCTACATCTGCGTAATTTTTTTACGTTTTTTTAGGATCTCACAAAGATTTATTATAACGACTCAATGTTTACACGGATGAATACAAGTTCACCGGATTGACGTAACTACACATTGCAACTAAACCCAAGGGATAAAGTATTCTTTGCGAGATTATGAGCCTCAACATTTGAGATTCTATATTCATGACTAAAGGAACAGATTGCAAAATCTCTAGCTCTAGAAACTATTTCTCGAACTACAACACCAAAATTATCTCCACTGCCCTCCTTAATAGCATAGCATCAACCACTACCTTGCAATCCAAAGCCACCAAAATCCTGGGAATATGTAGGTCTCCCGCTAGTGCCTGGGCCTCCCTAATCACCAAAGATACGCTTTCTTTTTTACATAACTAACGAGCAAGCTGAGGCGGCCAGATTTGGTTGGGAGGGAAAAAAAGGGCCCTGACCCACCCCGTGAAATTCACGCCGGGTGCGGGGTGAGGGCATAATTAGTTAATGAATGCGAAGAACGTAGCTTTATGTAATAGATTACTTAGGTATAGCATTTTTGTTGTTACAAATTAGAATGCACAAGGTGTCATGGCAGTAGATCACTGTCCAAATCGATCATCTGTTGCAATCTGATGGCTCTACTGTCTCCTCCCCCTTCCATCCTCGTGCGCTCTTTGCAGCAATGGAGCGACGACGACCACGACCACCAGAAGTGAACTCATTTTGTGAATCTCATTAGTGAACTTAGTCAACAGTTCATCGGGCCGGCTCTTTAGTCGGACTCGGACTTTGTGAATATGTTGGCCTGGCCTCCTCGCAATACCCAGATGAACCTCTGCTTTCGCCCCTTCAGTTGTGTGCCAGCTCCATAGCTTTTTGTCCTCAGAAACATGATGGCATTCAGAAGGACATGTAGAGCACCGATGCCAGCGGCTGCTTGTCAAGACAGTCCATACACTCGTGTGGCGTCTTGGGCAATGTCTGAATGCTTTTTTTTTCTTTTTTTTTCTTTTTTTCGAAAAGGAGGAATACCCCCGGCCTAATGTCCGAATGCTTGCATCCAGCATTAGATTCACTGGCCTCCGAGTGCTCAGTAAGTGCGTCCATGCCCTCGAGTGTGTGTCACATGTTCATGATAAGGCCGCCGGCCATGGCCAAGAACCCCCCCTCCGGCGACTCCTTCCCCGTCCGAAAGATTGGGAACAACTTGAGGTCGTTATCGCGTAGGACCTGGTGTCCGGGCTCCAACCATTATGTGTTGTATGTATGAGATGGACACATATTGAAGCCTGAACGCCTCACTATTGCTCAACCATGCTTCCTCGACTACCGTGAATGACTGTCCGCCCAGGAAGAACGAATGAACGTTTTTCGTGCATTCAAAATAACCACTCCTAGCGTACATTTAGATTGGTGTGTGAAAAACGATAAGATTGTCATGTTGTTGTAAAGGATATACCATGTTTTCAAATAAAAATTGTCATGTTGTATAAAAAGATTGTCGGAATATTGCCATGCTGCAACAATAGTGTACTTGCCATGCGTTTTCGGGGTTTTGCCACAAACGAAAATGACGAGAATTAGCAAGCTCAGGATTTGTCACGTTTTCTGAAAAGAATTGACATGCTACATCAACGTAAAAAAGTGAGAATTACCATGCTCTACAAACATAGATTGCTATCAGGAATGTGTTCGCTCAAATTGCCATCCTGAGAGAACCATTTAATGCCATCAGCTCCTAGTTTGGTGAAGAAGGTGTGGGAGCGAACGTTTTAGGATTTGTGCATGGGATCCTATGTATGAAAGGGCGTTCGCGTGAGAAAACTAAAAATATGGACTTTAACTCGTAACCGTGCACGTGCCACGCACGCCCAATATTATAGTACATCAGGGAGCTTTACTATGTCGTTTTCCACTCCGATTACTCTTCTCTTTCACTACACAGATGTTTCCTAAGGTTTGGCCGTTTCAGAATGCGAGCTAAGTCTAATGCAGACCTACGCTGGCACGCCCATTTATCCACTCAAAGGATGTGTCGCGTCCTTTGGTTTCAGTTTTTTTTAGTAAACCAAGGTCCTAATTCATGACAAAAGGGTCACCATCTTTCACGAAGCTGCTACCTTCATATGCACCACCGGTTAGATTTCTTGATCGCGTGTTGTTGCTATATTGTGAGGGTTTCTAGAAGCCATGAAGTTCATAATATGATTTGCGTCGTCATTGATGCACAAACACACTTTATCCTGCTCTTCTTACGTAGAATTGGTCATGACATGATATGATTAAGTGGAAAGAAAACAATCAAGATAGGCCAATATGGAGATTATTGTGTAATTAGTATTGTTTCCAAGATTAGTTGCAATTGATGATGTTTTCAAAATCAAATTAAAATAATGTAATTAATGTAGACATCATTGGAGGCATCGTGGGCGTTGGATATAAGTTGTAGAATCGTTGAGACCATTTGGATGCACTTAACTCCCACTTTTATAAGTAGTAGTAGAAGTAGTAATACATTCTCTTACCATATTAGTCTCACTAGAGCTATTCCTGCAACTCGTCTCTCTTTGTTGCCAGAAACTGAAATATTTCTGTGTGTCATCCATTTTTGTGTTGGACCCATTCTAGTGCACAGGGAAATAGGTTTGCACTGTCGATCAGAAAGTCCACGTAAAGAATGCATCAAGTTTTTAGGTGCAATGTTCCATGAATGCACATTACAACCAGTAAGCGGGGAATGGAAGTCGAACGCTGGCATTGCCCACATCGGATTAGGAGTAGTAGCCGATTGGTTCACGTTTCATGCGGAGAAAAGAAAAAGAGAAGAAAAATGTAGCTATTTCGTTTCCTTTCCTACGAAGGAAACTCCTCATTGAGTTGCCACGCACGCACACCTCTTACCCACACGCGGCCTCCTCCTCTCCCCTTCCCTCACAACCCAACCTCTCAGCCTCACTTCCCTCGAACTCCGGCGTCGCGTCTTTTGTCCACGAAGTCCACCACGTGCCCATCCTCTAAATCCAAAGCCATTGAGTTAGGGCCAGTTCTTTTGGTGGTTTTTTTGGTCTTCTAGTCTTCTAGAATAAGCTGCTCCCTACCTAATTTATTCTACATGCCCAACAAAATTTTTTTTAGAAGCGCACTAGTCAAGTTTTAATTGGTACGCTTCTAAAAAATAAATTTGGTTGGGCTTCTAGAATAAGCTGGGTTGGGGGCAGGTTATTCTAGAAGCCAGTAAAAGAACTGGTCCTTAAGGAGGCCGAGCAAGTGCAGGGGGGCGTGGGAGTAGCATCCCACACAACAAAATCCAGATAGACGTCCAACACAGGATGCTCGGGGTGGGTCGTGGTGGTGGTCCATTTAGTGGCGCCGCCCGACGATCTCCATACACGTTGGACTCTACTTTCTAGTGAGATTAATAGCACAAATGATTTCTATTTGCATGTGCTTCTTAGGTCTGTAAGACAGTTATTTGTTTGATAGCCTTTGGTTGGTTGATGCAAAAAAAGTACATGACAAGTTTCAATTTTAAGTTGTACTAGCTATGAAATGATGTTCTAAATTATATTTCCATCTGTTTGCCAAGCTTACCAAAATCTTTGTGCCAGATTGGTCAAAGGTTGGACATTTGAAGAGAAGAAACTTCATTGGACACTAATATACTTGTGATTAGTAGTATCATCCGTGACAAAGGTAAGATACGAAATTTATCTCTTGGCATTGGTGACATATTGCTATAAGTGTGTTCTGAATTATTTTGCAGGCAACAAAAGGATCATCTCATCATTCTCAAGGGAGCCGGCATCCGGCCGTTGCTATGGACGCCTCACCATGGCCAGGGATTGCAAGGTAGACTCCTTCACTCGGAGTATATGTTAGACGGTTTCTTGTTCGACATCAATTTCTGGTTGGAGATTGAACTAAGCAATACACGCCAATGTTTCCATGTGAAGAACATACACATCAAGCCATCTCGCATCACACGCCGCCTATGCATTCACTGAGCAAAGCGACCGTATTTCGCAACAGCAGAACTAGTTAGTGTGCTTAGCTAAAAACTTTGTCTTGTCCCTTTAAGAGTACATTAGCAGTTCTTGAATTGGAAATCGTATAACATCCAAGCTTAGAAGACCATGCAATTTTTCATGATCTTTTTTTTCTCAAGGCTTTTTCATCATGAGTTTCCAGGTCAACGTAGATCCTTATTCTTGCAGAAAAACCTGCAGCATTCAGGAACCCCCATCAACCATATTCATGTAACATTTTTTCACCAAACAATATAATCAATGTATACTTTTTTTTAAGCATCAGTACAGACACAAGCGCTCATATACACGCACATACACTCATCCCTATGAACGCACACACGCACACCCTACCCCTATGAGCACCTTCGAAAGACTGAGCCGGCATATCATCTTGAGATTTACGAAGTCACCGTAGACCCTCGTCGTCGACGGGAACGTCTCCTCCCACTGAAAGCGCATCGCCGGAAATCCTGAAATAAATTCAGAAATAATGCGACCACCAGGATTTGAACCCTGGTGGGTTGGGGATACCACTGTCCACCTAAACATCTCAACCACAGGTTGATTCGCTAATCAATGTATACTTTAATATCCATTTCAAGAGAGAAGTAGACTTCAATACAACTGAGAAACACTCGCTGAGTCCTATAAAATGGGGAGAAGGAATGCCTGCCTCTGCACTTCAGCAAAGCCGGCCAGACTTGAAGTTCATTTCACCACCATCATTGTTGGGTGCCTGCAGTAGTACTAGACTGGAGAGGCATCAGAGAAGCCAGCGTCTCCTATATTTCAAGAAGTAGACTTCAATACAACTGAGAATCACAGCTGCAGCCCTTGTCCATGAATCACAGCTCTGCTGGGCCTGGAGCCCTGGACCTCGATCAACATATGCCAAGATTGACCCAAACAGCTTCGACCACAGCCACAGCCTATGTTGCCGGGGCCTTCCACGCCCAAAGATGTGCTCCTGAAATCAGTTGTCTCTCGGGCGTCCTTTCTTCTGGCTACCCCAGTTGTGTACTTATCATCAGTGAAAGCTGGTGGTCGGAAAACTGACATCTCTCCACCGAAGTAAGCGGCTGGCAGCGAAGGCAGGAAGCCGCCCAGTATCTTGCTACTGGGGCCGCTCTCGAATCTTACTCAAGAAGATGTGCATTTGCTACTGGGGATATTACACATGCTGAGTTCTAGCAGATTGATCGACATCTTCCTCATACCCACCAACACCTTCCACAAACTGATAAGCCACCAACACCTTCCACAAACTGATAATCAAGGGGACTGAACTAAATAGTAGTAGTATTTATGTTAAATTTCACGCACACATTCCTTTTCTTTGGGTTATTATTCAGAAAAGATGTACTGACTTCTGAATATGACTCAGTGGAGCAGTGCATATGCATACAATCAGTAAATAAAAAAAGATAACTTCTATTGCTGGCGGCAACACAGTAAATTTTCTGTTGTTCACAATGTATCTGTGTAAAATTAGCTAACATCATACTAATACTCTGCTCTCCTGCTCTTTGTTACCATGAGCATGCAAAATGGTAGGTAGTAGCAACGGACCTTTTTTCTCAAGTTGCATCTGTGGATTCTACTCACAAGAAGGAATATACTGAGATAGACGATTGGTAAAGTTGATCTACAGTATTAGGTGAATGGTGTTGGTGGGATCAAACTGATTTTCTAACTATCAGGCTCATGTGATAGTTACATACCAACTCTTTAATATACAACATTAACAATATCAACTTCTGCCCAAGGAAGGCCCAAAGAAGCGGATCTTGGACACTGCCCATGTTGCCCGTCCTTACAACAGATTCATTGCTTATTTGTAAATGAACTACATGTGTTCATCTCCGTATTGACCTGATTAACATTTGTGACTGAATTAATTGTGTTCATATCAATTGATACCCATGTCTTAGTCTCTCGAATATAAATAAAGCAGATCTTTGTCTGTCACAGGTTCTCCTGCTGCTGCAAGTTGATCAGACTGGAATTTGATCCTGCGCAGATAATCTTGAGCAGTCTGGGATCCTTTCTTGGTCGTTTGGATCTGAATACGCAGCTCAATTATTTGAGCATTTGTCATACAGCCAAGACTTCCGGTTTTTTTCAGCCACCGAGTTTGAGATCACCGAAACAAAATAGTCTCCTGAGGCATCAACACAGGCACGTCCAAAGAAAGCATAAGAGAAAGATAGAAAAAAGACCACCAAGTGACCACATCATCAGGGGGCTCGTCGCAAAGAGTGGAACCAAGCGGTGACATGTAGCGCGTCCAACATCTGCCCCAGCCGGCTGCGGTTCCAGTGCTGCAATAACGAAAGGAATTTGAGGGAGTCAGAATGCCCATGTCTTACTTCCAATTAAAGAAATTAATATACGGGATTAGGAATACCTACTCATGCCTTCTCTGCTTGCACTTGTAATCGAAGTCACGAGCCTTGTCTAAACTTGTGGTACCCTCCAGTGCAGTTCGATGACACACCTTGCCTTATACCAGTATAATTGAGCATCAGTGTGGGCCCAACCCTGTCTAGGATGCATGCATGGCTACAGCGGCAGCAGCAGCACAAGCGGTCACTTAGCTAGCATGCACAATGTGCAGGTCGGCAACAACAGCTTTTGCATTCCTTACTAGTTAAGGCAGTAGTAGTAGTAGAAACGAAGCTTACTGGATAAGCTAGTATGTGACGCAAGTGCTTACTTCATAGCTAGCAGATATTTTGCTTAGGTCGGTTCGTGACCACTATATAAGGAGCTGTGCTCCATCGATGTAACTCATTCCACTCCAATCACTTCAATACAAGGCATTTTCAGTTCCTCCTAGTACCACCGTGTGTGATCGATCAGCTCAAGTAGTACTCCAACTCTAGTCTATAGTGTGTGTGCATTACACTAGTCCGTGGCGCAGCTAGTGAGTGTGCGGCCGCTGGTTGTAGTGTTCCTCCGCTAGATTGTACCCCGAGAGAGAGCTAGCTACTCGCTAGTATTCTGGGCTAACAATCAGAATGCAAAAAAAAAAGTATAATTGAGCATAAGAGAACTTTTTCGATGGATGTGACCTCTCTCTTCAATAGTCCACAGGTAGAAGGTCAATATGATAGCCGGGCTAGAAGTCTTGACAACATGATAGGCGGCAAAAGCTCTTCTTTGTCTCCTGAGATCTTTTCCTGAAGAGGATTGGATTTGTCACATCCACGGATGGAAGACCGTAGATTTCTGCTTGATTAGCTTGCAAACAATTAACTGTCAGCAAGTGCTCGTAGTGTCACGTTTTATTCAATTATATGTCAAACAAGTGCTTCTGAACAATTAAAGGAACACAAAAACAAGACAATCATTTATCTAAGTTAATTCGATAACACAGTACCATTTTGCTCTAAGGCTTTTCACCATCAGTTTTCAGGTCGACGTGGTGAGCTTTATTTGTGCAGAGAAATCTGCAGCATGCAGATTCTTCTTATCAACCCCGTCAGAAGTTTCACCAAACAATAATCAATGCAGGCTTGAATATAATTGAGAGTCGACTAAATGGGTGGTCTTATCTGGCTGCCAGGTTGTGGAATCAGATAAAACAGAGTACATTTCCTTTGCTCTTTCTATAAAGAGGGGAGAAGGAATGCTTGCCTACTCTATACTCAAGAGAAGCTAACTGACCTGAAGTTAATTTCACCAAGGTTAATTTCGAGTGCCTTCACTAGGACTAGGCCTGGGAGACATCCGAGAATGCAGGCCTTCATGCTCTTCATGTGTCACGACGACGCTGTTTGTTCATCTAGAGACAACCGTATTACAAGGCTCCCAATGGCATTCCATTTCACTTCCTCTCTGCGAAATACGTGCAGTTTCGTTCTAGTCCTTCCTCTCAGAAAAATATGGTGAACAAAACTGTGTCATTTCTACTACACACCGATGATGTCCTGGAGCTTGGCGGTACAACTCTAGAAATCTGGTCAAACTGGCTGAGAATATAGGACAGATAGTAAGCTGCAGCCCAAATGAATCTTCCCAGTAAACTTGCCATCTCTTATAAATTTGAGAGAAGAGTATGCTATGGCATGATATCCAAAATCAATGCAAATTGATATGAGGTTTCTTTAAAAGTAACATCCAAAGCTTACATTCATTATCTTCCAGCATATGTAGTTATGTACTATGAACAGGGAGACATGTAAATATAGCAGCATGTATTCAAATGTTGCAACTGACTGATCATACCATGACCTTCAAGGAGGCTTCCAGTTGCCAAGCTACAGAGGCAGAGAACTTCTATTATCATCTCAATGCCTTTTTAGCTTTCTTTTCGTCATGTTACTAATACTATGGTTTTGTTCATGAAACAATTCTGTGTTGTTTAGCAGATCAATTTTTTTAGAGCTTGAATAGACTGACCAGCTTGTTGGTCAAGTCGGATCTACTATATGATGGGGAACAGGCCGCAATAAAGCTAGGAAGAATATTGCCATTTACTTTTATATATACTTTATTTACAGTATAATTATGGTTTATATGCGAGTGGTAGATCCTTTCAAGGTGCCTCGGCATCTTCTGTTCCTGTTGAACCGCTCACAACTCTTTGCAAAACCGAGCCGCTCTTCTTGTTGAAGGGGGGAGCCCCTCATGTTTTGCACCTTCTCTTTTTCTCTGGAGAAGCACCGGAATTGTCATCAGTAGGCTTGAATATTTCTTCCATCACTTTATGCCTCATGCCTTCCCTGTCAGCTGGCAGGCACTCTCTTCCCGATGGCAGTCTTCGGCTTCTCGGCAGCTGCCTTTCGACCTATAGTTTCCTTCTCAACTTCCATGGAAAATTCCCCATCTTCGCCATCCATGTCTTCCTCTGAAAACTCAGTCAAGGATGACAAGGCCTTCTTTGTCACGTGTCTTCTGCTTGGTTCGTTCTTTCCTTTCTCCAATTCTTTGGTCTCAGCTTCCATGGCACTCGGTTCCGTAAGGATAGAAGCAGCAAGATAGTCTCTCAGCGCAGGCAATCCCTCGTCATCATCTCTGACGGATGCACTTGCCTTCTTGGGTGGTTTCTTGTTTTGTGCTGCAGTCAGAAACGTTGATGCATGTTCTTCATTGTCACCCACAGACAAATTTGCCTTCTGAGATTTGGCCGTAGCCTTCTCAGGTTGTTGTTGAAAATATGAGCAATTTGAATGATTTTATTAACAGAAATACTAGATAAAACATGACTAATATAGTAGAGATAAAACAAGTCATGCGTTCGGACAGAGAGAAGGTAAAGAGCATTTGCATATATGAACTTGAACTAAACACATTTAGAACAGACACTAGATGAAGTTGCATATATGAAGTAGAACCTAACACATGTAGGACGGAAAGTAGAGCAAAGAACTGTGTCATGACATCTAACAGAAAGAGCAAGAACACGTGCGGGACAGCAGCAGTGGAAGTGCTGGACTTGGGGTCGGTGTCCTCGCCTGCCATGTCGTCGAGGAGATCATGGACGTCGGGGAAGAAGTCGTCGGCGACCGGATCGTCCGTGATGAAGCAGCCAGTAGTCGCGCTGAGCGCTCCCCAAAAACCTTATCACCCTTCTCCCGTACAGGACTCAAAAGGTGCGATTTCGGAGGCCTACTGTCCCGACCTGCGGTGCACGCCGCAAGCCGGGATGGGGAAGATCGTAGCAGCAGCGTAGTGGTCAGGAACTTGTGGCGAGAGGAGGAAGAGGTTCTGGTGCGTCTCTTTGGGAGGAGCTACCTCCCTTTTATAGGCGCAAAAGAAGGGGGCGAGAGGGCAACGACGGGAGGCAAAACGAACAGCCAACGCAAAAATCTTTTCAGCTTCCGTGTGACCTTTTGTATACCCGTAGTGCGTGGCAAAAATTTAGATATCAGCTCGGCTCATTCCCGCAACCCGCGGCGCGGCGCGGCCTGGCGAGGCGGGCGGCGGAGGAGGAGTGCGCGTGGATATCCCTCTTGTTCTCATGCTCGTACAAGTGGGGAAAGAACCTCCCTTATAAGGAGGTCCAACTCCCACTCAACTAGCAATGTGGGACTAAACTTTAGTAGTATCCCTTGCCTTGCACAAATGGGCTAAGTGGGCCTCTAGAATTTATTAGGAATTTTTGAAACTGCTATTGGGCTAGGCCCAAAATAGACAAAATTCCAGCAATCCCTCACCAGATCCCAGAGGCACACAGAAATTGCCTTTGGTTCCAAAACACTGTTTTATATACCGGTACTGAAGTGGAGACCGTTAAGTTAAACTTCCACCTAGAATTCTATGTTACACTAGTAAGCAACTTGAACAGTGGACTGGGCCTTGAACTGCAAGTTTTCTGCGAATCTAACTTCACATAAAGCCTTGACCGATACGTGGCTACCGTGGGTCTTCCCCGCGGGTGGAGCTTATACGTCATACTCCGTGACCTTTCTTGAGTTTACTAGAGAGAACCCTACTCTCATAGATTGCGACGTTTGACAATCAAACTCATATAGGCGTGTTCTTCAAAAGATGTTCTGCAGGATAACATCTCTACTTTAATGAGCCACATAGAACACATTAAGATACATATCAACCTGCCATGCAGATTAGGAGAGTATTGCATCTTCATGGAGTGGTATTGTGAATAGTAAGGATACTCTCCTCTCAGTTGACCAACAGCTTGTCTTCCACATCTAATTCACGGGATTTCCGATCACAAAGAATAGGTTAGCACTGTGAACAACTCATATTGTGGGTCTCATAGCCATCTCCCTCGATGCATTATCTATCACATTACGTGAAAGACCCTTAGTAAAAGGATCTGCCAGATTTTTAGACATTTGGATATAATCTAATGCGATTACTCTGGAGTTTTTCATTTTCCTGACAGACTTTAACCTTCTCTGAACATGTCTTGATAACTGCATGTTATCCTTTGAGCTGCTCACTTTCGTGATCACAGTTTGATTGTCGCAGTTCATAAGGACACCCGATACAGGTTTCTCAACAACCGGCAAGTCATTCAAGACCCGATGAAGCCAATCTGCTTCAACCGTAGCTGTATCTAGTGCTGTGCGTTCTGCTTCCATTATTGACCTCGTTAAGATGGTCTGCTTGAGAGACTTCCAAGAAACAGTGCCACCTCCATTAGTGAATACATAACCGCTCATGGCCTTTATCTCATCAGTATCTGAGATCCAGTTTGAGTCACTATACCCTTCAAGCACCTTTGGATGCCCGGTGTAGTGAATTCCATAATTTGCAGTGCCTTTCAAATAACGCAAAACTCTCTCTAGAGCTTTCTAATGCACATCTCCTGGTTTTGAGACAAACCGACTCAGTTTGCTAAAGAGATGTCAGGTCTTGTATCACTTTCTACGTACATAACCGAGCCAATAATCTGAGAATATTTCAATTGATCTCTAGCAATTCTTCGATTCTTTCAAAGTAACACACTCGCATCATATGGTGTTGGAGAGGGCTTGCAGTCATTATAGCCAAAGCGGCTCAAGATCTTTTCCACATAGTGAGATTGAAGCAATGTAATTCCACCATCATCGTCTCTCAACAACTTGATGTTCAGAATGACATCAGCCACTCCTAAATCCTTCATCTCAAAACAACGAGATAGGAAATCCTTGACCTCCTTAATAACATTCAGATTTGTTCCGAAAATCATTATGTCATCAACATACAAGCAAAGGATAACTCCCTCGCCCCCACCATGGCGATAGTACACACATTTGTCAGCTTCGTTTACAACAAAGCCTGGAGCTGTTAAAGTTCTTTCAAACTTCTCATGCCACTGCTTGGGTGCTTGCTTGATTCCATACAAAGACTTCAACAACTTGCACACTTTTCCTTCCTGACCATCTAGTACAAACCCATCTGGTTGTTCCATACAAATTTCCTCGTCCAACTCTCCATTTAGGAAAGCAGTCTTAACATCCATTTGATGAACGAGAAGACCATGTGAGGCTGCTAGTGAAAGTAGAACTCGAATGGTGGTCAGTCGAGGCACATGTGAGTAAGTATCAAAGAAGTCTTCACCTTTCTTTTGGGTATAACCCTTAGCCACGAGCCGAGCCTTGTACTTTTCAATAGTACCATCAGGCCTAAGCTTCTTCTTGAATACCCATTTGCATCCTATAGGTTTGCACCCATAAGGACGATCAGTTATCTCCCAGATTTCATTCGCCAAGATGGAATCCATCTCGCTACGAACCCCTTCCTTCCAGTAGTCAGCATCTTCAGATGCACAGGCCTCTGAAATAGAACTGAGAGTGTCATCTATGAGATACACAAGAAAATCATCACCAAAAGACTTTGCAGTCCTCTGTCTCTTGCTCCTAGTAGGAACTTCATTGTTCTCCTCCACAGGACTTTCAAAGTGTTCCATCGAAATGGCAGGTTCGGTAATTGTAACTGGTTCCTGATTCGATGAACTAGGAATCTCCTGATTAGATGAGGTAGCCATATCCTTCATGGGAAAGATATCTTCAAAGAAAGTCGCATCATTCGACTCCGTGATCGTACCGACATGCATGTCAAGTACCTCAGATTTTACAACCAAGAATCTATAGCCAATGCTATGAAAAGCATATCCCAGGAAAACACAATCCCACAGTCTTTGGTCCAAGCTTCCGCTTCTTTGAATTGGCATTGACTTTCGCCAAACAACCCCATGTTCGCAGATAAGAGAGTTTTAACCTTTTCTTCTCCCATTCCTCGAATGGAGTTATCTCTTTGTTCTTTGTGGGGACTCGGTTCAGGACATGACATGCTGTCAATATCGCCTCCCCCCACCATGCCTTGGAGAGACCCGATGTGTCTAACATGGCGTTAACCAAATCAGTTAGAGTATGGTTCTTTCTTTCGGCCACCCCATTTGACTGAGGTGAGTAGGGAGGCGTCCTCTCATGGATTATACCATGTTCCGCACAAAAAGCATCAAACTCATTGGAAAAATACTCTCCACCACGGTCGGACCTAAGCCTCTTGATTTTCCGATCAAGTTGGTTTTCCACTTCAGCTTTATAGATCTTGAAAAGGTTCAAAGCCTCATCCTTAGATTTCAAAAGATACACACGGCAATATCTAGTGGAGTCGTCAATTAACGTCATGAAATATTTCTTTCCACCTTTTGTCAATACACCATTCATTTCACAAAGATCTGAATGTATGAGCTCTAGTGGTGCAAGATTTCTCATTTCCACAGTCTTGTGAGACTTACGAGGTTGTTTAGCTTGCACACACACTTGACACTTAGATCCCTTGAAAGTGGTGAAACTAGGGATTAAGTTCAACTTTGCCAGTCGCGACATGCAACCAAATTTAACATGACAAAGACGTGAATGCCACACATTTGATTCATTATTGTTGTAAACATGATTAACAACTTTATTGCAAACGTCTGACAAGGAAACACGAAACAAGCCTCCTGACTCATAGCCTTTACCAACAAAGGTTCCATACTTGGATATTACAAATTTATTCGACTCAAAGACAAGCTTGTAGCCATATCTACACAGAAGAGATCCGCTAACAAGATTTTTATTGACGGAGGGGACATAATGCACGTTCTTCAGCCGCTCGATCTTCCCCGAAGTAAACTTCAGATCGACCGTGCCAACACCACGAACAGAAGCACTTGAACCGTTGCCCATCAGCACGGTTGAAGTCCCTGCGGTCTGATAAGACGAAAACATGGAAATATCACCGCATACATGCACATTAGCACCCGTGTCAATCAACCAATCAGGAGAATGACATACTGAAAGAATAGTGGGAAATATACCATACCCAGCATCCTTCATGTCAGTGTCTCCAATGACAACATTAGCGGTCTTGCCACCTTTCCCAGGATGACGCTTGTCATAGCGATTAGGGCAACTAGGAGCCCAATGATCAGGATCCCCACACACATGACAAGCACATTTCTTCTTGCCATTCTTCTTCTTGAAGTTCGTGTGTTGCACAGCCTTGTTCTTCCCATCAAACTTTGCTTTTCCATCAAACTTTCCCTTGTTCTTGAACTTGTGGGGCTGCAAGTTCTGCTTCTGTACCACATTGGCACTAGATCCTCCCTCAATACCTCGAGCACGTGTGTCCTTTGCTCTCGCCTTTTCTTCCACATCAAGAGTGCCAATGAGATCCGGGACGGAAAACTCCTGCCTCTTTTGCTTCAGCAAGGTAGCAAAGTTCCTCCATGAAGGAGGAAGCTTAGTGATGATACCTCCGGCAACAAACTTGTCCGGTAGCATACAACTGAAGTGCTCAAGTTCTCTAGCAAATTACTGTATCTCATGAGCTTGCTCAACCACGGAGCGCTCTTCAGTCATCCTGTAATCATAGAATTGCTCCATGATGTACAGCTCAGTGCCAGCATACGAGACCCCAAACTTGGCCTCGAGTGCATCCCACATATCTTTTCCATTATCAATTGACGCATAATCATCAACTATGTTCTCACCAAGAAAACTCAAGAGAGCAGCCTTAAACAGAGTATCCATTTTCTGAAAAGCTTGTGCCTATTGAGCATCAAGCTCTCCGTCAGGTTTGCCGAGAGTGGCGTCATAGCAACTCATGGTTTGAAACCATAAGACTGCTCTCACATGCCCCCTCTTATAGTGGATACCCTCAAACATAGGAGGTCTCATGGAAGCAGCAAAACCACTCGGGGTAAATTGCCTATAATAAGGTTTTTGGATTGTTGGAAATATGAGCAATTTACCGAATGATTTTATTAACAGAAATACTAGATAAAGCATGACTAATATAGTAGAGATAAAACAAGTCATGCGTTCGGACAGAGAGAAGGTAAAGAGCATCTGCATATATGAACTTGAACTAAACACATCTTGAACAGACACTAGATGAAGTTGCATATATGAAGTAGAAGCTAATGCATGTAGGACGGAAAGTAGAGCAAAGAACTGTGTCATGACATCTAACAGAAAGATCAAGAACACGTACGGGATAGCAGTAGTGGAAGTGCTGGACTTGGGGTCGGTGTCCTCGCCTGCCATGTTGTCGAGGAGATTGTGGACGTCGGGGAAGAAGTCGTCGTCGGGGAAGTAGTCGTCGGTGACCGGATCGTCCGTGATGAAGCAGCCAGTAGTCGCTCTGAGTGCTCCCCAAAAACCTTATCACCCTTCTCCCGTACAGGACTCAAAAGGTGCGATTTCGGAGGCCTACTGTCCTGACCTGCGGTGCATGCCGCAAGCCGGGATGGGGAAGATCGTAGCAGCAGCGTAGTGCTCAGGAACTTGTGGCGAGAGGAGGAAGAGGTTCTGGTGCGTATCTTTGGGAGGAGCGACCTCCCTTTAATAGGCGCAAGAGAAGGAGGCGAGAGGGCAATGACGGGAGGCGAAACGAATAGCCAGCAGCCGAAGGGCTGCACCGTTTGCATTCGAACCCCACTTTTGCAAAAATCTTTTCAGCTTCCGTGTGACCTTTCATATACCCGTAGTGCGTGGCAAAAATTTAGATATCGTCTTGGCTCATTCCCGCAACCCGCGGCGCATAATGACGAGCGTGGCATGGCGAGGCGGGCGGCAGAGGAGGAGCGCGCGTGGATATCCCTCTTGTTCTCATGCTCGTACAAGTGGGGAAAGAACCTCCCTTATAAGGAGGTCCAACACCCACTCAACTAGCAATGTGGGACTAAAGTTTAGTAGTATCCCTTGCCTTGCACAAATGGGCTAAGTGGGCCTCTAGGATTTATTAGGAATTTCTGAAACTGCTATTGGGCTAGGCCCAAAATAGACAAAATTCCAGCAATCCCCCACCAGATCCCAAAGGCACACAGAAATTGCCTTTGGTTCCAAAACACTATTTTATATACCGGTACTACAGTGGAGACTGTTAAGTTGAACTTCCACCTAGAACTCTATGCTACACTAGTAAGGAACTTGAACAGTGGACTGGGCCTTGAACTGCAAGTTTTCTACGAATCTAGCTTCACATAAAGCCATGACCGATACGTGGCTACCGTGGGTCTTCCCCATGGGTGGAGCTTAATTATACGTCATACTCCGTGACCTTTCATGAGTTTACTAGAGTGAACCCTACTCTCATAGATTGCGACGTTTGACAATCAGACTCATATAGGTGTGTTCTTCAAAAGATGTTCTACAGGATAACATCTCTACTTTAATGAGCCACTTAGAACACATTAAGATATATATGAACCTGCCATGCAGATTAGGAGAGTATTGCATCTTCATGGAGTGGTATTGTGAATAGTAAGGATACTCTCCTCTCAGTTGACCAACAGCTTGTCTTCCACATCTAATTCACGGGATCTCCGATCACAAAGAATAGGTTACCACTGTGAACAACTCATATTGTGGGTCTCATACCCATCTCCCTCGATGCATTATCTATCACATTACGTGATAGACCCTTAGTAAAAGGATCTGCCAGATTTTTAGACATTTGGATATAATCCAATGCAATAACTCCGGAGTTTTTCATTTTCCTCACAGACTTTAACCTTCTCTGAACGTGTCTTGACGACTTCATGTTATCCTTTGAACTGCTCACTTTCGTGATCATAGTTTGATTGTCGCAGTTCATAAGGAGACCCGGTACAGGTTTCTCAACAACCGGAAAGTCATTCAAGAGCCGACGAAGCCAATCTGCTTCAACCGTAGCTTATCTAGTGCTGTGAGTTCTGCTTCCATTTTTGACCTCGCTAAGATGGTCTGCTTGCAAGACTTCCAAGAAACAGCGTCACCTCCATGAGTGAATACATAACCGCTCGTGGCCTTTATCTCATCAGCACCTGAGATCCATTTGAGTCACTATACCCTTCAAGCACCTTTGGATGCCCGGTGTAGTGAATTCCATAATTTGCAGTGCCTTTCAAATAACGCAAAACTCTCTCTAGAGCTTTCCAATGCACATCTCCTGGTTTTGAGACAAACCGACTCAGTTTGCTAACAGCAAAAGAGATGTCAGGTCTTGTAGCGCTTGCTAAGTACATAAGTGTAACACCCCGGATGTAATTTACCTTTTATGTATCCCAACTCTTGCCGTTTCCGGCACTAAGTTATTTTATTTCCTCATTGTTGGCTTTTTGCCTTCGTGTGTTTTTGTCTTTGTCATGCATCTCATACCATATCATCATGTGCATTGCATTTGCATATGTGTTCGTCTCTAGCATCCGAGCATTTTCCCCGTTGTCCGTTTTGCATTCCGGTGCTCCTATGTCCTCCGGTGTCCCTTTCCACCTCTTTTCGTGTGTGGGTGTTAAACGTTTTCGGATTGGACCGAGACTTGTCATGCGACCATGGTTTACTATCGGTACACCGCCTGCCAAGTTTCATACCATTTATTTGGACTTCGTTTGATACTCCAACGGTTAACCGAGGGACCAAAAAGGCCTCGTGTGTGTTGCAGCCCAACACCCTTCCAAACTGGCCCAAAACCCACCTAAAACTCTTCTATCATCCAGAGCGTTCGATCATGATCGCATGGCCGAAAACCGCACTCCATTTGGAGCTTCCTAGCCTCCTCTACCCCTATTTAAAGACCTTCCCCGAAATTTCCGGATCAAAACACCCCTAACCCTAGCCCCGCTCCTCTCCGCGTGGGCGGACATGTCCGCCGCCGCCAGACATTCCCGCCGCCGCCACTCACGTCGCGCCACGTGGCACCGCCGCCCCACATCGCCGCCTCCTCCGCGCGGGCCCGCCGAGCCCGTGGCCGGCCCCCGCGTCCCATCGCGTCCGCCGCTGCCTGCCTCTTCTCCTCGCCCGAGCCGGCGAGCTCCCGCTGCTGCACCGCCGCGATCGCCATTGCCGGCGACCTCGCCGCCCCGGGTGCCACCGCTCTCCTCCGGCGCCGCCCCGCCTCGCTCCGGCCGGCCTCCTCCGACCTCCGGCCGAGCCCCGCCGCCGTCCTCCTCCACGCAGCCAAGGCCGACGCGCCTCCTCTCCTCCAAGTCCGGCGATGTCTCGCAGCTCCGGCGAATAGTAGCTCCCCGGTGAACCTCGGGTCACTTGCACCCCGGATCTGGATCTGGATCATCATGAGGGTTGACTTTTTCCCCTCCAACCCTAATTTTCTTGCATACTTTGACATGCCATAACTCTGCATCCATAGCTCCGATTTGTGCGTGTAGCAGATCAAAATGTTTGTCTCGACGAGTATATCATTTCATCTCATTGCATCATTTTCATTTGAGTTCATCTTGATGCCCGAAATGCTGTTGGAAGAGGGCTATGTGATGAATATGTCGGATCTGTTTCAGCAAATAGCCTTTTGTCATTTTTGCCATGATTAATGTGTGCATGCTATCCTGAGCTCTACATGTGTTTTGATGTATGCCTTGCCATCTTTACAAGGGTGTATGCCATGTATTTTTGTGATCTTTGTGGTGACTAGCACAAGCATGCAAAGTAGCTTACTCAATGATGCTGATTTCAGGGACTTAGAATTTCACAAAGTCCTTGTCCTGTTATTGTTTTTATGCCATATGTTCATGTTGTTTCCTAGTGATCCGTGCCTCTTTTGAGCATGATCAGTAAGGATGTTTTGTAGATAATGTTGAGCTCTTTCCATCAATGTCTTTGTTTGCATTTATGGAGCACCTTAGCTTGAGTCAATCGAGCTCTACTTTTTCTATAAAATGTTCCTGGCAGATTGTTAACATGTTTAGCGATTTTGCCGAGCTTGTTGTTGTTGATCCGTGCATGCTATGTTGTTGTTCTTGCCATGTCTTCTTGCTGGGTGTATTCTTAGATTATCATGCAATGCCTCGTAGTGAGTGCATCGGGCTCGTAAACATGCCTACTTGTTAATCTGTTTTGCATGCTCTAGTTTTTCACTAAGTCTGAATCTGTTTGTGTTTTTGCTATATTCACATGCTTGCAAATGTATTTTCTGACCCCTTTTGGCTCAAGGTCACTAAGGGACTTTTGTTATATGCTTTGAGTGGCTTCATGCCATGCCTTTCTTTGCCATGATATGTTCCTGTAGCATGTAGTTATTATGCTCTAAAGTTTGCTTCCTGGTGATAAATGCCTGATTTGTTGTTATTTCACTAAGTCTGAAACCTGTTATCTTTTGCACTTTTGCCATGCTTGTTTGAACTTGTTAATGGATGAATTAGCCATAGCTCAGTGTTCATATTTTGTCAAGCATCATGGGTGAATCCCTGCCATGTATTTTTTTGCTATGTTTGGGTGTTGTAGCATATTTATCTTGATGCATTTAGAGGGCTACTTGCTGATTATCGCAGACCGGTGCCACATTTGTTTTGCTTGCCATTTCCAGACCGTGCATCCGGTTCCGGTGATCTTTATATTGATTTCAACCGAAATCATCTCCTCTTTCCAGTGGCACTCTTGGTTTTCCAAGTTGAGGCCAGGTTCATTCATTCCTTTCCAAATCATGCATATGCATTACATACTGCATCCCGCATATCATACCATGTTTGCATCATGATTGATCGAGCATTGCACATGGTTGATTGTGTTCCCTTGTGCTTGTTGTTCTTGTTTGGGTAGAGCCGGGAGACGAGTACGTGATCGAGGAGCCCGTTGAGTACGCTTACGAGGATCAAGGCAACTCTGAGAACTTTGCAGGCAAGATGACCATACCCTCGAAATCACTTCTATCTTTGCTTGCTAGATGCTCGCTCTTTTGCTTTGCCTATGCTACGATACCTACCACTTGCTTATCATGCCTCCCATATTGCCATGTCAAACTTCTAACCCACCATGTCCTAGCAAGCCGTTGTTTGGCTATGTTACCGCTTTCCTCAGCCCCTCTTATAGCGTTGCTAGTTGCAGGTGAAGATTGGAGTTTGTTCCTTGTTGGAACTTGTTTATTGTTGGGATATCACAATAATATCTTGTTTATCTTAATGCACCTATATACTTGGTAAAGGGTGGAAGGCTCAGCCTTATGCCTGGTGTTTTGTTCCACTCTTGCCGCCCAAGTTTCCGTCATATCGGTGTTATGTTCCCAGATTTTGCGTTCCATACGCGATTGGGTTATAATGTGAACCCCTTGACAATTCACCTTGAATAAAACTCCTCCAGCAATGCCCAACATTGGTTTTACCATTCGCCAGCTAGCCTTTTTCCCTTGGGTTTCGCGGACTCAAGGGTCATCTTATTTTAACCCCCCCCCCCCCCCCGAGCCATTGCTTCTCTAAGTGTTGGTCCAATTGAGCGATGTCCGGGGCTACCAGGGGCAACTCTGGGCTAGCCTACCCGACGTCTGGCTCATCCGGTGTGCCCTGAGAACGAGATATGTGCAGCTCCTATCGGGATTTGTCGGCACATCTGGGTGGTGTTGCTGGTTTAGTTTTACCATTGTCGAGATGTCTTGTAACCGGGATTCCGAGTCTGATCGGTTTGTCTTGGGAGAAGGAATATCCATCGTTGACCGTGAGAGCTTGTGATGGGCTAAGTTGGGACCCCCCTGCAGGGATTTGAACTTTCGAAAGCCGTGCCCGCGGTTATGGGCAGATGGGAATTTGTTAATGTCCGGTTGTAGAAAACCTGAAACTTAACTTAATTAAAAGGCATCAACCGCGTGTGTAACCGTGATGGTCTCTTCTCGGCGGAGTCCGGAAAGTGAACACGGTGTTGGAGTAATGCTTGACGTAGGTTGTTCTAGGATCACTTCTTGATCATAGTTGTTCGACCATGCCTTTGTCTTCTCTTCTCGCTCTCATTTGCGTATGTTAGCCACCATATATGCTAGTTGCTTGCTGAAGCTACACATCATACCTTTGCCTTTCCTATAAGCTTAAATAGTCTTGATCGCGAGGGTGTGAGATTGCTGAGTCCCCGTGACTCACAGATTCCTTCCAAAACCAGATGTAGGGCCCGATGATTCCGCTCCAGGTGACGCGTTTGAGCTCAAGTGGGAGTTCGATGAAGACTCTCGTCGTTACTACGTTTCTTTCCCAGATGATCAGTAGTGGTGCCTAGTTGGGGCGATCGGGGACTTTGTCGCATTTGGGGGTTGATCTTTATTTTGGTTCCGTAGTCAGACCCTGAGTGTATTGGATGAATGTAATGACTTATTTATGTATTTGTGTGACGTGGCGAGTGTAAGCCAACTATGTACCTTTCCCCTTTATTTATTTACATGGGTTGTTGTGAAGATTACCTCACTTGCGACATTGCTTTCAATGCGGTTATGCCTCTAAGTCGTGCTTCGACACGTAGGAGATATAGCCGCATCGAGGGTGTTACAATAAGCGAGCCAATAATCTGAGAATATTTCAATTGATCTCTAGCAATTCTTCGATTCTTTCGAAGTAACACACTCGCATCATATGGTGTTGGAGAGGGCTTGCAGTCACTATAGCCAAAGCGACTCAAGATCTTTTCCATGTAGTGAGATTGAAGCAATGTAATTCCACCATCATCGTCTCTCAATAACTTGATGTTTAGAATGACATCAGCCACTCCTAAATCCTTCATGTCAAAACAACAAGATAGGAAATCCTTGACCTCCTTAATAACATTCACATTTGTTCCGAAAATCAGTATGTCATCAACATACAAGCAAAGGATAACTCCCTTGCCCCCACCATGGTGATAGTACACACATTTGTCAGCTTCGTTTACAACAAAGCCTGTAGCTGTTAAAGTTCTTTCAAACTTCTCATGCCACTGTTTGGGTGCTTGCTTGAGTCCATACAAAGACTTCAGCAACTTGCACACTTTTCCTTCCTGACCATCTAGTACAAAGCCATCTGGTTGTTCCATATAAATTTCCTCGTCCAAGTCTCCATTTAGGAAAGCAGTCTTAACATCCATTTGATGAACGAGAAGACCATGTGAGGCAGCTAGTGAAAGTAGAACTCGGATAGTGGTCAGTCGAGCCACAGGTGAGTATGTTGGGGAACGTAGTAATTTAAATAAAATTCCTACGCACACGCAATCTCATGGTGATGCATAGCAACGAGGGAAGAATGTGATCTACGTACCCTTTTAGACCGAAAGCGGAAGCGTTATGACAACGCGGTTGATATAGTCGTACGTCTTCACGGCCCGACCGATCAAGCACCGAAACTACGGCACCTCCGAGTTCTAGCACACGTGCAGCTCGATGACGATCCCCGGACTCCGATCCAGCAAAGTGTCGGGGAAGAGTTCCGTCAGCACGATGGTGTGGTGACGATCTTGATGTACTACCGTCGCAGGGCTTCGCCCAAGCACCGCTACAATATTATCGAGGATTATGGTGGAAGGGGGCACCGCACACGGCTAAGAATATGATCACGTGGATCAACTTGTGTGTCTAGGGGTGCCCCCTGCCCCCGTATATAAAGGATCAAGGGGAGGAGGCCGGCCGGCCCCTATGGCGCGCCAAGGAGGAGTCCTCCTCCTAGTAGGAGTAGGACTCCTACTAGGAGGGGGAAAGAAGTGGGGAGGGAGAAGGAAAGGGGGGCGCCGCCCCCCTCTCCTAGTCCAATTCGGACCAGGGGGAGGAGGCGCGCGGCCCACCTATGGCTGCCTCTCTCTCTCTCTCTCCACTAAGGCCCATATGGCCCACCTATGGTTCTCCGGTTTTCTCCGAAATCACCCGGAACACTTCCGGTGTCCGAATATAGCCGTCCAATATATTAATCTTTATGTCTCGACCATTTCGAGACTCCTCGTCATGTCCGTGATCACATCCAGGACTCTGAACTAACTTCGGCACATCAAAACTCATAAACTCATAATATAACTGTCATCGAAACCTTAAGCGTGCGGACCCTACGGGTTCGAGAACAATGTAGACATGACCGAGACACGTCTCCAGTCAATAACCAATAGCGGAACCTGGATGATCATATTGGCTCCTACATATTCTACGACGATCTTTATCGGTCAAACCGCATAACAACATACGTTGTTCCCTTTGTCATCGGTATGTTACTTGCCCGAGATTCGATCGCCGGTATCTCAATACCTAGTTCAATCTCGTTACCGGCAAGTCTCTTTACTCGTTTCGTAATACATCATCTTGCAACTAAGTCATTAGTTGTAATGCTTGCAAGGCTTATGTGATGTGCATTACCGAGAGGGCCCAAAGATACCTCTCCGACAATCGGAGTGACAAATCCTAATCTCGAAATACGCCAACCCAACATTCACCTTTGGAGACACCTGTAGAGCTCCTTTATAATCACCCAGTTACGTTGTGACGTTTGGTAGCACACAAAGTGTTCCTCCGGTAAACGGGAGTGGCATAATCTCATAGTCATAGGAACATGTATAAGTCATGAAGAAAGCAATAGCAACATACTAAACGATCGGGTGCTAAGCTAATGGAATGGGTCATGTCAATCACATCATTATCCTAATGATGTGATCCCATTAATAAAATGACAACACATGTCTACGGTTAGGAAACATAACCATCTTCGATTAACGAGCTAGTCAAGTAGAGGCATACTAGTGACGTTTGGTTTGTCTATGTATTCACACAAGTATTATGTTTCCGGATAATACAATTCTAGCATGAATAATAAACATTTATCATGATATAAGGAAATAAAATAATAACATTATTATTGCCTCTAGGGCATATTTCCTTTAGAGTAAGTATCAAAGAAGTCTTCACCTTCCTTCTGGGTATAACCCTTAGCCACGAGCCGAGCCTTGTACTTTTCAATACTACCATCAGGCCTAAGCTTCTTCTTGAATACCCATTTGCATCCTATAGGTTTGCACCCATAAGGACGATCAATTATCTCCCAGGTTTCATTCGCTAAGATGGAATCCATCTCGCTACGAACCGCTTCCTTCCAGTAGTCAGCATCTTCAGATGCATAGTCCTCTGAAATAGAACCGGGAGTGTCATCTATGAGATACACAAGAAAATCATCACCAAAAGACTTTGCAGTCCTCTGTCTCTTGCTCCTAGTAGGAACTTCATTGTTCTCCTCCACAGGACTTTCAAAGTGTTCCATCGAAATGGCAGGTTCGGTAATTGTAACTGGTTCCTGATTCGATGAACTAGCCATCTCCTGATTAGATGAGGTAGCCATATCCTTCATGGGAAAGATATCTTCAAAGAAAGTCGCATCATTCGACTCCGTGATCGTACCGACATGCATGTCAAGTACCTCAGATTTTACAACCAAGAATCTATAGCCAATGCTATGAAAAGCATATCCCAGGAAAACACAATCCACAGTCTTTGGTCCAAGCTTCCGCTTCTTTGAAATTGGAGCATTGACTTTCGCCAAACAACCTCATGTTCGCAGATAAGAGAGTTTTAACCTTTTCTTCTCCCATTCCTCGAAGGGAGTTATCTCTTTGTTCTTTGTGGGGACTCGGTTCAGGACATGACATGTTGTCAATATCGCCTCCCCCCACCATGCCTTGGAGAGACCCGATGTGTCTAACATGGCGTTAACCAAATCAGTTAGAGTATGGTTCTTTCTTTCGGCCACCCCATTTGACTGAGGTGAGTAGGGAGGCGTCCTCTCATGGATTATACCATGTTCCGCACAAAAAGCATCAAACTCATTGGAAAAATACTCTCCACACGGTCGGACCTAAGCCTCTTGATTTTCCGATCAAGTTGGTTTTCCACTTCAGCTTTATAGATCTTGAAAAGGTTCAAAGCCTCATCCTTAGATTTCAAAAGATACACACGGCAATATCTAGTGGAGTCGTCAATTAACGTCATGAAATATTTCTTTCCACCTTTTGTCAATACACCATTCATTTCACAAAGATCTGAATGTATGAGCTCTAGTGGTGCAAGATTTCTCATTTCCACAGTCTTGTGAGACTTACGAGGTTGTTTAGCTTGCACACACACTTGACACTTAGATCCCTTGAAAGTGGTGAAACTAGGGATTAAGTTCAACTTTGCCAGTCGCGACATGCAACCAAATTTAACATGACAAAGACGTGAATGCCACACATTTGATTCATTATTGTTGTAAACATGATTAACAACTTTATTGCAAACGTCTGACAAGGAAACACGAAACAAGCCTCCTGACTCATAGCCTTTACCAACAAAGGTTCCATACTTGGATATTACAAATTTATTCGACTCAAAGACAAGCTTGTAGCCATATCTACACAGAAGAGATCCGCTAACAAGATTTTTATTGACGGAGGGGACATAATGCACGTTCTTCAGCCGCTCGATCTTCCCCGAAGTAAACTTCAGATCGACCGTGCCAACACCACGAACAGAAGCACTTGAACCGTTGCCCATCAGCACGGTTGAAGTCCCTGCGGTCTGATAAGACGAAAACATGGAAATATCACCGAATACATGCACATTAGCACCCATGTCAATCAACCAATCAGGAGAATGACATACTGAAAGAATAGTGGGAAATATACCATACCCAGCATCCTTCATGTCAGTGTCTCCAATGACAACATTAGCGGTCTTGCCGCCTTTCCCAGATGACGCTTGTCATAGCGATTAGGGCAACTAGGAGCCCAATGATCAGGATCCCCACACACATGACAAGCACCTTTCTTCTTGCCATTCTTCTTCTTGAAGTTCGTGTGTTGCACAGCCTTGTTCTTCCCATCAAACTTTGCTTTTCCATCAAACTTGCCCTTGTTCTTGAACTTGTGGGGCTGGAAGTTCTGCTTCTGTACCACATTGGCACTAGATCCTCCCTCAATACCTCGAGCACGTGTGTCCTTTGCTCTCGCCTTTTCTTCCACATCAAGAGTGCCAATGAGATCCGGGATGGAAAACTCCTACCTCTTATGCTTCAGCAAGGTAGCAAAGTTCCTCCATGAAGGAGGAAGCTTAGTGATGATACCTCCGGCAACAAACTATTGGAAATATGCCCTAGAGGCAATAATAAAAGGTTTATTATTATGTGTTATCCGGAAATCGTAATACATGTGTGAATAACAGACACCAACATGTCCCTAGTAAGCCTCTAGTTGACTACCTCGTTGATCAACAGATAGTCATGGTTTCCTGACAATGGACATTGGATGTCATTGATAACGAGATCACATCATTAGGAGAATGATGTGATGGACAAGACCCAATCCTAAACATAGCACAAGATCGTATAGTTCGTTTGCTAGAGTTTTCCAATGTCAAGTATCCTTTCCTTAGACCATGAGATCGTGTAACTCCCGGACACCGTAGGAGTGCTTTGGGTGTACCAAACGTCACAACATAACTGGGTGACCATAAAGGTATACTACGGGTATCTCCGAAAGTGTCTGTTGGGTAGACACGGATCAAGACTGGGATTTGTCACTCCGTATGACGGAGAGGTATCACTGGGCCCACTCGGTAATGCATCATCATTATGAGCTCAAAGTGACCAAGTGTCTGGTCACGGGATCATGCATTACGGTGTGAGTAAAGTGACTTGCCGGTAACGAGATTGAACGAGGTATTCGGATACCGACGATCGAATCTTGGGCAAGTAACATACCGATTGACGAAGGGAATTGTATACGGGGTTGCTTGAATCCTCGACATCGTGGTTCATCCAATGAGATCATCGAGGAGCATGTGGGAGCCAACATGGGTATCCAGATCCCGCTGTTGGTTATTGACCGGAGAGCGATCTCGGTCATGTCTACATGTCTCCCGAACCCGTAGGGTCTACACACTTAAGGTTCGGTGACGCTAGGGTTGTAGGGATATGTATATGCAGTAACCTGAATGTTGTTCGGAGTCCCGGATGAGATCCCGGACGTCACGAGGAGTTCCGGAATGGTCCGGAGGTAAAGAATTATATATAGGAAGTGCTATTTCGGCTATCGGGACAAGTTTCGGGGTCACCGGTATTGTACTAGGACCACCGAAAGGGTCCCGGGGGTCCACCGGGTGGGGCCACCTATCCCGGAGGGCCCCATGGGCTGAAGTGGGAAGGGATCCAACCCAAAGTGGGCTGGGGCGCCACTTCCCCTAAGGCCCATGCGCCTAGGGTGGGGGAAACCCTAAAGGGGGGGTGCCCCCTTGCTTGGGGGGCAAGCCCCCCACCCCTTGGCCGCCGCCCCCCTAGGAGATTGCATCTCCTAGGGCCGCCGCCCCCCCCCTAGGCCCCCTATATATAGTGGGGGGAGGGAGGGCCTCTAACCTACGCCATTGGTGCCTCCCTCTCCCTCTCCAACACCTCCTCCTTCTCCATAGAGCTTGGCGAAGCCCTGCCGGAGTACTGCAGCTCCATCACCACCACGCCGTCGTGCTGCTGCTAGAGCCATCTTCCTCAACCTCTCCTTCCCCCTTGCTGGATCAAGAAGGAGGAGACGTTACGCTGACCGTACGTGTGTTGAACGCGTAGGTGCCATCCGTTCGGCGCTAGGATCTCCGGTGATTTGGATCACAACGAGTACGACTCCCTCATCCCCGTTCTTTGAATGCTTCCGCTCGCGATCTACAAGGTACGTAGATGCATCCAACCACTCGTTGCTAGATGAACTCATAGATGGATCTTGGTGAAACCGTAGGAAAATTTTTGTTTTCTGCAACGTTCCCCAACAGTGGCATCATGAGCTAGGTCTATGCGTAGTTCTCTATGCACGAGTAGAACACAATTTGTTGTGGGCATTGATGTTGTCAACTTTCTTGCCGCTACTAGTCTTATCTTGCTTCAACGGTATTGTGGGATGAAGCGGCCCGGACCAACCTTACACGTACGCTTACGTGAGACCGGTTCCACCGACTGACATGCACTAGTTGCATAAGGTGGCTGGCGGGTGTCTGTCTCTCCCACTTTAGTTGGAGCGGATTCGATGAAAAGGGTCCTTATGAAGGGTAAATAGAAGTTGACAAATCACGTTGTGGCTTTCACGTAGGTAAGAAAATGTTCTTGCTAGAACTCTATTGCAGCCACGTAAAATATGCAACAACAATTAGAGGACGTCTAACTTGTTTTTGTAGCAAGTGTTTTGTGATTTGATATGGCCAAAGTTGTGAGGAATGATGAATGATATATATGTGATGTATGAGATGTTCATGCTATTGTAATAGGAATCACGACTTGCATGTCGATGAGTATGACAATCGGCAGGAGCCATAGGAGTTGTCTTTATTTTGTATGACCTGCGTGTCATTGAGAAACGCCATGTAAATTACTTTACTTTATTGCTAAATGCGTTAGCCATAGTAGTAGAAGTAATAGTTGGCGAGCAACTTCATGGAGACACGATGATGGAGATCATGATGATGGAGATCATGGTGTCATGCCGGTGACAAGATGATCATGGAGCCCCAAGATGGAGATCAAAGGAGCTATGTGATATTGGCCATATCATGTCACTATTATTATTTGATTGCATGTGATGTTTATCATGTTTTTGCATCTTGTTTACTTAGAACGACGGTAGTAAATAAGATGATCCCTCATAATAATTTCAAGAAAATGTTCCCCCTAACTGTGCACCGTTGCGACAGTTCGTTGTTTCGAAGCACCACGTGATGATCGGGTGTGATAGATTCCAACGTTCACATACAACGAGTGTAAGACAGATTTACACATGCAAACACTTAGGTTGACTTGACGAGCATAGCATGTACAGACATGGCCTCGGAACATAGAAGACCGAAAGGTCGAGCATGAGTCGTATAGAAGATACGATCAACATGAAGATGTTCACCAATGTTGACTAGTCCGTCTCACGTGATGATCGGACACGGCCTAGTTGACTCGGATCATGTTATACTTAGATGACTGGAGGGATGTCTATCTAAGTGGGAGTTCATTGAATAATTTGATTAGATGAACTTAATTATCATGAACTTAGTCTAAAATATTTACAATATGTCTTGTAGATCAAATGGCCAACGTAGTCCTCAACTTCAACGCGTTCTTAGAGAAAACCAAGCTGAAAGACGATGGCAGCAACTACACGGACTGGGTCCGGAACCTGAGGATCATCCTCATAGCTGCCAAGAAAGATTATGTCCTACAAGCACCGCTGGGTGACGCACCTGTTCTCCCTGCAGAACAAGACGTTATGAACGCTTGGCAGGCACGTACCGATGACTACTCCCTTGTTCAATGTGGCATGCTTTACAGCTTAGAGCCGGGACTCCAAAAACATTTTGAGAGACATGGAGCATATGAGATGTTCGAAGAGCTGAAAATGGTTTTCCAAGCTCATGCCCGGGTCGAGAGATATCAAGTCTCCGACAAGTTCTTCAGCTGTAAGATGGAGGAAAACAGTTCTGTCAGTGAGCACATACTCACTATGTCTGGGTTGCATAACCGCTTGACTCAGCTGGGAGTTAATCTCCCGGATGACGCGGTCATTGACAGAATCCTTCAGTCGCTTCCACCGAGCTACAAGAGCTTTGTGATGAACTTCAATATGCAGGGGATGGAAAAGACCATTCCTGAAGTATTTGCTATGCTGAAATCAGCAGAGGTAGAAGTCAAAAAGGAACATCAAGTGTTGATGGTAAATAAAACCACTAAGTTCAAAAAGGGCAAGGGTAAGAAGAACTTCAAGAAGGACGGCAAGGGAGTTGCCGCGCCCGGCAAGCAAGCTGCCGAGAAGAAGCCAAAGAATGGACCCAAGCCCGAGACTGAGTGTTTTTATTGCAAGGGAAGTGGTCACTGGAAGCGGAACTGCCCCAAATACTTAGCGGACAAGAAGGCCGGCATCACAAAAGGTATATGTGATATACATGTAATTGATGTGTACCTTACCAGTACTCGTAGTAGCTCTTGGGTATTTGATACCGGTGCAGTTGCTCACATTTGTAACTCAAAGCAGGAGCTTCGGAATAAGCGGAGACTGGCGAAGGACGAGGTGACGATGCGCGTCAGGAATGGTTCCAAGGTCGATGTGATCGCCGTCGGCACGCTACCTCTACATTTACCTACGGGATTAGTTTTAAACCTCAATAATTGTTATTTAGTGCCAGCTTTAAGCATGAACATTGTATGGGATCTTGTTTAATACGAGATGGCTACTCATTTAAATCCGAGAATAATGGTTGTTCTATTTATATGAGAGATATGTTTTATGGTCATGCTCCGATGGTGAATGGTTTATTCTTAATGAATCTCGAGCGTAATGCTACACATATTCATAGTGTGAGTACCAAAAGATGTAAGGTTGATAATGATAGTCCCACATACTTGTGGCACTGCCGCCTTGGTCACATAGGTGTCAAACGCATGAAGAAGCTCCATGCAGATGGACTTTTAGAGTCTCTTGATTACGAATCATTTGACACGTGCGAACCATGCCTCATGGGTAAAATGACCAAGACTCCGTTCTCAGGAACAATGGAGCGAGCAACCAACTTATTGGAAATCATACATACTGATGTGTGCGGTCCAATGAGTGTTGAGGCTCGCGGTGGCTATCGTTATGTTCTCACCCTCACTGATGACTTGAGTAGATATGGGTATATCTATTTGATGAAACACAAGTTTGAGACCTTTGAAAAGTTCAAGGAATTTCAGAGTGAGGTTGAAAATCAACGTGACAGGAAAATCAAGTTCCTACGATCAGATCGTGGAGGAGAATACTTGAGTCACGAATAAGAAAATGTGGAATAGTTTCACAACTCACGCCGCCTGGAACACCTCAGCGTAATGGTGTGTCCGAACGTCGTAATCGCACTCTATTAGATATGGTGCGATCTATGATGTCTCTTACCGATTTACCGCTATCTTTTTGGGGCTATGCTTTAGAGACTGCCGCATTCACTTTAAATAGGGCTCCGTCGAAATCCGTTGAGACGACACCGTATGAATTATGGTTTGGGAAGAAACCTAAGCTGTCGTTTCTAAAAGTTTGTGGATGCGATGCTTATGTCAAGAAACTTCAACCTGAAAAGCTCGAACCCAAGTCGGAAAAATGCGTCTTCATAGGATACCCTAAAGAAACTATTGGGTATACATTCTACCTAAGATCCGAAGGCAAGATCTTTGTTGCCAAGAATGGATCCTTTCTAGAGAAAGAGTTTCTCTCGAAAGAAATAAGTGGGAGGAAAGTAGAACTTGATGAAGTATTACCTCTTGAGCCGGAAAAGGGCGCAACTCAAGAAAATGTTCCTGAGGTGCCCGCACCGACTAGAGAGAAAGTTAATGATGATGATCAAGATACTTCTGATCAAGCTCCTACTGAAATTCGTAGGTCCACAAGGACACGTTCCGCACCAGAGTGGTACGGCAACCCTGTCTTGGAAATCATGTTGTTAGACAACGGTGAACCTTCGAACTATGAAGAAGCGATGGCAGGCCCCGATTCCGACAAATGGCTGGAAGCCATGAAATCCAAGATAGGATCCATGTATGAAAACGAAGTATGGACTTTGACTGACTTGCCCGTTGAGCGGCGAGCCATAGAAAATAAATGGATCTTTAAGAAGAAGATAGACGCGGATGGTAATGTGACCATCTACAAAGCTCGGCTTGTCGCTAAGGGTTATCGACAAGTTCAAGGGGTTGACTACGATGAGACTTTCTCACCGGTAGCGAAGCTAAAGTCCGTCCGAATCATGTTAGCAATTGCCGCATTCTATGACTATGAGATATGGTAAATGGACGTCAAAACGGCATTCCTTAATGATTTCCTTAAGGAAGAATTGTATATGATGCAGCCGGAAGGTTTTGTCGATCCTAAGAATGCTGACAAGGTGTGCAAGCTCCAACGCTCGATTTATGGGCTGGTGCAAGCATCTCGGAGTTGGAACATTCGCTTTGATGAGATGATCAAAGCGTTTGGGTTTACACAGACTTATGGAGAAGCCTGCGTTTACAAGAAAGTGAGTGGGAGCTCTGTAGCATTTCTCATATTATATGTAGATGACATACTTTTGATGGGAAATGATATAGAACTCTTGGACAGCATTAAGGCCTACTTGAATAAGAGTTTTTCAATAAAGGACCTTGGAGAAGCTGCTTATATATTAGGCATCAAGATCTATAGAGATAGATCGAGACGCCTCATAGGTCTTTCACAAAGCACATACCTTGATAAGATATTGAAGAAGTTCAATATGGATCAGTCTAAGGAGGGGTTCTTACCTGTGTTACAAGGTGTGAAATTGAGCTCAGCTCAATGTCCGACCATGGCAGAAGATATAGAAGAGATGAGTGTCATCCCCTATGCCTCAGCCATAGGTTCTATTATGTATGCCATGCTGTGTACCAGACCTGATGTAAACCTTGCCGTAAGTTTGGTAGGAAGGTACCAAAGTAATCCCGGCAAGGAACACTGGACAGCGGTCAAGAATATCCTGAAGTACCTGAAAAGGACTAAGTAAATGTTTCTCGTTTATGGAGGTGACGAAGAGCTCGTCGTAAAGGGTTACGTCGACGCTAGCTTTGACACAGATCTGGATGACTCTAAGTCACAAACCGGATACGTGTATATTTTGAATGGTGGGGCGGTAAGCTGGTGCAGTTGCAAGCAGAGCGTCGTGGCGGGATCTACATGTGAAGCGGAGTACATGGCAGCCTCGGAGGCAGCACATGAAGCAATTTGGGTGAAGGAGTTCATCACCGACCTAGGAGTCATACCCAATGCGTCGGGGCCGATCAAGCTCTTCTGTGACAACACTGGAGCTATTGCACTTGCCAAGGAGCCCAGGTTTCACAAGAAGACAACGCACATCAAGCGTCGCTTCAACTCCATTCGTGAAAATGTTCAAGATGGAGACATAGATATTTGTAAAGTACATACGGACCTGAATGTAGCAGATCCGTTGACTAAACCTCTCCCTAGAGCAAAACATGATCAACACCAGAATTCCATGGGTGTTCGATTCATCACAATGTAACTAGATTATTGACTCTAGTGCAAGTGGGAGACTGTTGGAAATATGCCCTAGAGGCAATAATAAAAGGTTTATTATTATATTCCCTTGTTCATGATAATTGTCTTTTCTTCATGCTATAATTGTGTTATCCGGAAATCGTAATACATGTGTGAATAACAGACACCAACATATCCCTAGTAAGCCTCTAGTTGACTAGCTCGTTGATCAACAGATAGTCATGGTTTCCTGACTATGGACATTGGATGTCATTGATAACGAGATCACATCATTAGGAGAATGATGTGATGGACAAGACCCAATCCTAAACATAGCACAAGATTGTATAGTTCGTTTGCTAGAGTTTTTCAATGTCAAGTATCCTTTCCTTAGACCATGAGATCGTGTAACTCCCGGACACCGTAGGAGTGCTTTGGGTGTACCAAACGTCACAACGTAACTGGGTGACCATAAAGGTATACTATGGGTATCTCCGAAAGTGTCTGTTAGGTTGACACGGATCAAGACTGGGATTTGTCACTCCGTATGACGGAGAGGTATCACTGGGCCCACTCGGTAATGCATCATCATTATGAGCTCAAAGTGACCAAGTGTCTGTTCACGGGATCATGCATTACGGTACGAGTAAAGTGACTTGCCGGTAACGAGATTGAACGAGGTATTGGGATACCGACGATCGAATCTCGGGCAAGTAACATACCGATTGACGAAGGGAATTGTATACGGGGTTGCTTGAATCCTCGACATCGTGGTTCATCCGATGAGATCATCGAGGAGCATGTGGGAGCCAACATGGGTATCCAGATCCCGCTGTTGGTTATTGACCGGAGAGCGATCTCGGTCATGTCTACATGTCTCCCGAACCCGTAGGGTCTACACACTTAAGGTTCGGTGACGTTAGGGTTGTAGGGATATGTATATGCAGTAACCCAAATGTTGTTCGGAGTCCCGGATGAGATCCCGGACGTCACGAGGAGTTCCGGAATGGTCCGGAGGTAAAGAATTATATATAGGAAGTGCTATTTCGGCTATCGGGACAAGTTTCGGGGTCACCGGTATTGTACTAGGACCACCGGAAGGGTCCCGGGGGTCCACCGGGTGGGGCCACCTATCCCGGAGGGCCCCATGGGCTGAAGTGGGAAGGGATCCAGCCCAAAGTGGGCTAGGGCGCCACTTCCCCTAGGGCCCATGCGCCTAGGGTGGGGGAAACCCTAAAGGGGGTGTGCCCCCTTGCTTGGGGGGCAAGCCCCCCACCCCTTGGCCGCCGCCCCCCTAGGAGATTGCATATCCTAGGGCCGGCGCCCCCCCTAGGCCCCCTATATATAGTGGGGGGAGGGAGGGCCTCTAACCTACGCCATTGGTGCCTCCCTCTCCCTCTCCAACACCTCCTCCTTCTCCATAGAGCTTGGCGAAGCCCTGCCGGAGTACTGCAGCTCCATCACCACTACGCCTTCGTGCTGCTGCTGGAGCCATCTTCCTCAACCTCTCCTTCCCCCTTGCTGGATCAAGAAGGAGGAGACGTTACGTTGACCGTACGTGTGTTGAACGCGGAGGTGCCGTCCGTTCGGCGCTAGGATCTCCGGTGATTTGGATCACGTCGAGTACGACTCCCTCATCCCCGTTCTTTGAACGCTTCCGCTCGTGATCTACAAGGTACGTAGATGCATCCAACCACTCGTTGCTAGATGAACTCATAGATGGATCTTGGTGAAACCGTAGGAAAATTTTTGTTTTCTGCAACGTTCCCCAACACAAACTTGTCCGGTAGCATACAACTGAAGTGCTCAAGTTCTCTAGCAAATGACTATATCTCATGATCTTACTCAACCACGGAGCGCTCTTCAGTCATCCTGTAATCATAGAATTGCTCCATGATGTACAGCTCAGTGCCAGCATCCGAGACCCCAAACTTGGCCTCGAGTGCATCCCACATATCTTTTCCATTATCAATTGACGCATAAGCATCAACTATGTTCTCACCAAGAACACTCAAGAGAGCAGCCTTAAACAGAGTATCCATTTTCTGAAAAGCTTGTGCCTATTGAGCATGAAGCTCTCCTTCAGGTTTGCCGAGAGTGGCGTCATAGCAACTCATGGTTTGAAACCATAAGACCGCTCTCACGCGCCAACTCTTATAGTAGATACCCTCAAACATAGGAGGTCTCATGGAAGCAGCAAAACCACTCGGGGTAAATTGCCTATAATAAGGTTTTTGGATTGTTGGAAATATGAGCAATTTACCGAATGATTTTATTAACAGAAATACTAGATAAAGCATGACTAATATAGTAGAGATAAAACAAGTCATGTGTTCGGACAGAGAGAAGGTAAAGAGCATCTGCATATATGAACTTGAACTAAACACATCTAGAACAGACACTAGATGAAGTTGCATATATGAAGTAGAACCTAACACATGTAGGACGGAATGCAGAGCAAAGAACTGTGTCATGACATCTAACAGAAAGAGCAAGAACACGTACGGGACAGCAGCAGTGGAAGTGCTTGACTTGGGGTCGGTGTCCTCGCCTGCCATGTCGTCGACGAGATCGTGGACGTCAGGGAAGAAGTCGTCGTCGGGGAAGTAGTCGTCGGCGACCGGATCGTCCGTGATGGAGCAGCCAGTAGTCGCGTTGAGCGCTCTCCAAAAACCTTATCACCCTCCTCCCGTACAGGACTCAAAAGGTGCGGTTTCGGAGGCCTACTATTCCGACCTGCGGTGCACGCCGCAAGCCGGGATGGGGAAGATCATAGCAGCAGCGCAGTGCTCAGGAACTTGTGGCGAGAGGAGGAAGAGGTTCTGGTGCGTCTCTCTGGGAAGAGCGACCTCCCTTTTATAGGCGCAAGAGAAGGAGGCGAGAGGGCAACGACGGGAGGCGAAACGAAGAGACAGAGACGAAGCGAACAGCCAGCAGCCGAAGGGCTGCACCGTTCGCATTCGAACCCCTCTTCGCAAAAATCTTTTCAGCTTCCGTGTGACCTTTCGTATACCCGTAGTGCGTGGCAAAAATTTAGATATCGGCTCGGCTCATTCCCGCAACCCGCAACCAGTGTCGTGGCGAGGCGGGCAGCGGAGAAGGAGCACGCGTGGATATCCCTTTTGTTCTCATGCTCGTACAAGTGGGGAAAGAACCTCCCTTATAAGGAGGTCCAACTCCCACTCAACTAGCAATGTGGGACTAAACTTTAGCAGTATCCCTTGCCTTGCACAAATGGGTTAAGTGGGCCTCTAGGATTTATTAGGAATTTCTGAAACTGTTATTGGGCTAGGCCTAAAATAGACAAAATTCCAGCAGTTGTATCCTGGGTGCTGTTGTAGATGCCTTCGCACGTTCAGAAAAAATATGCTGGCGCTCATATCTTCTTTGCTGCTGTTGAGCTTCAAATTTTGCATCAAGCACATCCAGTTCCTTCTCAAGAGCATCATGATCTCTCAGCCAAAGAATTTCCGGTTCTGTATTAAGCAGGCTTTCAAGTTCGCCCTCTAACTTCTCCTGTTGCGTAATGAGGTCCTCCACATTCTCCGTAAACAAGGCAACGAAAAGATAATGATAATCACTTGCATTAACCCCTGCTGCAGCTTCAGCAAGTCTGTTGTCAATTATTTCTTCTATGGGGTTTTTCTCTGGGAAAGGAGGATACTCCTTCCGCTTCAGCTCCAGCAATAGGTCTACCCTCTCCCTGTTAATGATAATGATGTCCCTAGAAATATAAGCAAGAATAAACCTAACTTTATTCTTAACCTTCAGCACCTCTTTCCTAATATTTTCCACTATTACCGCCTTTCTTCTCGCATAGAATTCGAGCCTCAGGGTGAAGAACTCTTCAAGTACGTCTTCTGGGCTGTCATATTTTCTGATTTTAACTTTATTCTTAACCTTCAGCACCTCTTTCCTAATATTTTCCACCATTACCGCCTTTCTTCTCGCATAGAATTCGAGCCTCAGGGTGAAGAACTCTTCAAGTACGTCTTCTGGGCTGTTATATTTTCTGATTTTACCATGTGAGTCAAACAAGTACATTGTTGGTCCTATTGTGGTTGTCAGTTTGAATTTCTTCTCAAGGCCCTCTTGCTTAGCAATATTCATGTTTTGCTCACTCAATATAACCTCAAAATCCACATCTGCATGACTACATCGCGACCTATATCCCTCTAGAAACGGTGGCTCCTTGTCCTTATCCATGCCCTTACCATTTTCCTTTTCCTTATGAGGACACATGGATTTAAGAAAATGTTCGTAATCTGCCGACCAGCAGCGGACGGGAAGCTCAGTAATTGTAAGCATGGTGCAATCAACTTCCTCTATAACACCAGTGATGGTATATGTCACACCAGTTTCCTTTGATCTTGTCTTAGTCAAAGAACCCTGGAACCCCTTGTACCAAGGGTCCATTGGTATAATAGGCTCTTTGTTTAGCATCCTTTTCAGATTAGCAATGATGTCTCTTGGATTATAGTTTGGGACATAACCAGTGCCAACATCTTCACTTCCATTGACCAAAACCATGGGAATGATTGGTATATACCAACTGGGTTCAATTGACTGTCCATCTTCATTCAAATAGTTCAGAAGAATATCATCATCCTTTGGAAAAATTAAACGGGTGACAGGTGGTAATCTGGTGTAGAGGTCCTTAGTACTACCAGCATCTTTTCCCCCCAAATTTCTGGTCCCAAACAGGCCACCAGGCTCCAAAAGACTAATATTATTGCTGCCAACAAATTCCTGAGCCATTCCTATAATTATGCTTGCTAGACTCTGCTTACTATATGCTGAGTGTGCTGACACATAACCAATGAGCTCGGTGACAAAAGCTTCTTCAACAAAATTCCTCTTGAATGAGCAAAACAAAACTTTCCTCTGTCCTCGTTTAAGGCCGTCAACCATTGAAGGTACAGACGATTCAAGGTCTGCCATCGGGAAGAGTATCAGCTCTTTGTTGATAAAATCACTGTATTTGATGTGTTGCCATTCCTTCCTCCCAGCGATCCATTCACCATCTTTGTCATCTGCCCAAACAAAATCCTTGTGATGGCAGATATCTTCAAAGCAATCCCGACCTTCTTGTGTTGTGCTGGTTCCAAATCCCTTGTAGTACTTTATAGACCACAAACTTGAATTCCCTCCTAACTTGTCTTTGCATGCTTCATAGTCTAGCAATGAGTAAAATGACTTGACAGATTTGCTCATGTTACTGGTTTTCTTGATAATTGGACTGATGAACTCAACCAAGAAAGAAGGAACTTTGAGGAGAGATGGCCAGGATGAGTGAATGAAATTGAGCAGCAACCCTTTGATGTGGGAACCATCGTGGTCAGCAAAAGCCTTCGCTGAATCTCGTTCAGTAAGTATCAAGGTGCACTTTTCAGAGTCCCTCCCACCAGCGTCATCTGCATTCTCCAGCTTAGGGATGGCAACAAAACTTGTCCTCTTGCTTCCATCAGTCTTATTTAGTCCCTTGCTTAGTCTGAACTCAGCAAAAGAAAGGAGCTTGCTGACAACCCCCGAGTTGGAGACTCTGTTAAGGAAATCTTCAGAGAGCTCGCACATGGAACCAAAGCTTCCTTGATGAGTGATCAAGGTCTCTTTGGTCTGTAAATCAAATGCAGGGTTGTCAATGAGCGCATTAACAAATACCCATAGGTAGCCCTTCACCGTATGCAATTTCATGTTAGGATGCATGCTTGTTTCTCTTGTTCACAACGCCCATCACATGATTGGCAATTTGGTCTGCAACATAGTCAACATGAGTTCCGCCTCTTATGGTCGCAATTTGATTTACAAAACTGACCTGCTGAAACTGGCCTTCACTTAAACTCACGCACACCTCCCAACGATCGTTTACCCTTTGGTAAATTCTTGGTAGCTCGACTCCTTCCTTGGAAGCAGAGTCAATATACAGTTGCACGTAATCTGAGAAGCTTTTTTCTGACAACTTCTCACCATTCAACTCAACCTTCACCGTATCGCCGAGGGTGCCCGCCATATCAACAACTCGCTTCCTCATGAGTGCCACGGCATCATCGTCGAGCTCGGTCATGTTGAATTTTGCAAGGTCGGGCTTGAAGGTAACTCTGGTCCAGTTATCTGACGGCTCACACTCTGTAATCTCAGGTTCAGACTTCTTCCCCATGTTTTCAGAGAAAACTTGCTTGTAGTTCTTCTGTCTGCGGCCATCAGCAGTCTCAATGACGAATTCCGTGGAGAAGATGTTGGCGAGTATGACGCATAGTTTTAAATAGCCGGCTAGCTATAGCCTTTTCAGCAAGGTGCCGCTAAATGCTCGCCTTCATAAATAGCCCGCTTTAGCCCGTTATAGCTGATTTGAAGGCCCGCCGCTATTTTCCATAGCCCGCTATTTAAAACATTGGTATGACGCCGTAGCTGTTCCTCCTACCAGTGGTCTTCCGTTCGTTCGCATCATAGTTGCTGCTGGTGAGGAGGTGGCCGAAGATCATCTCCGGCATGTAGAGGTCCTCCTCCTGGTGGATCTCAATGGGCACTCCGTTTCCGTTGTTGTAGACAGAGATACAACACCGCTCGACGTCGATGTCGACCCGGAGGGAGTCCATGGAGGGGTCGCGCTGCAAGTTATCGGCGGCCTGGACGAGGATCTCGTCGAAGATGTTGTAGAGGGCGGGGACGTAGGTGACGGGCCTATATACCATGGCACCTTCCTCATAGACCCAGAGCGTCTGCGTGTGCTTCTCGACCGAGCCGACGTGGGTGTCCGGGCGGAGCAGGATTTGCTCCAGCGGCGTGTTCTTCCTCTGGTGCATCTCCTCGATAGTGTTCTCGGCGCCGCCGGCCGCGGCGTAGTTGTGCGAGAAGCTGGGGTTCGCCGGCAGCGGGGGACGATGGCAGCACACAGAGGTGAGGTTGTGTGTGCGCTAGGGTTTTGGGTGGTGGGATTGGGGATTTGAGAATTTGGCCAAAGGACGTATTTTTGAGAACTCGATTCTGGGGACTTCCCTTTTTTGAGAACTCGATTCTGGGGACCTATTCGGCGCTACAGTCGACGAAAAGGATCCCTGGCGCTCGCTAGCTCAGTTCGTGGACTGCAGCACAAGAACTCCATCTCATGTTCGTATAGCTTCAAGAGGTCTTCTGGTATGTCTCATAAAAACAACGACGTCTTCTGGTTCAAGCCGTTCTTTTTCTTCATTTGCTATTTCCTACTATGATGGCCACCGGTTTTTACATAGTTTATTCAAAATAATTTGAGCATTAGGAAACTTTAAAAATTCAAGCGATTTTAAAAATGCAAATTTGAAAAAAGTTCATTGATTTTTAGAAAAAGTTCATTGATTTTTAGAAAAAGTTCATATGTTTTGAAAAATGACAAATTTGAAAAATTCATAATTTTTTTACAAAAGTTCATCAAATATTAAAAAGGTCATCGAATTGAAAACATGTTCACAATATTTGAAAAAAGTTCATGGATTTTGAAAAATAAACTTGATCACAATTTAAAAAAATCATTGAGTTTGAAAAAGGTTAACAGTTTTTTAAAAAAACACGGCTTTAAAAAGAATAATAATAAAAGAAAAAAATAAGAAAGAAGAAAAAGGGGAGCAACTGAACACAACATGTGTGGTTTCCCTCGGCTGCAACGCCGTTAATACAGAATAAAGAGATTTTGGGTTCAAGTTGTTGGGAAACCAGGGCCACCGAGGGGTGGCGGCAGCCTCGTGCGTATCGCACGGGGTAGCTCCTCCCGTTTCCTCACTTTATATTAAGTGGGTACTTATTCCTTGATCCTGGAGTCTCTATATAAAACAACGAGAAGCTATCATTGTAATCTCTGATCATTGATTAATAAAGCTGGTCTCCTCCATATTTCTCTGTGTCATTTATTTTCGCGTATTCGACTACTTCATCTACGACGCTCGCCCTCGCTCCGCAATCTCGGACCGGACTCGCCGACGGAGTTGCGGAACACGTTATCAGTATGCTTCGCTCCATCAACTCTCCGTTAAGCCTGCATCAAGTCTGCATCATGCAGGCTTTCGTCGATCCCGCGAAGGTATAAGATGCGATCCTTTTTGCAAAAGTGGATTCCTCTCGTTACCGTGATTCCGTTTGTGCGATTAGTTTATTTTTTGGATTTCATCTACCTATGGTGTGCATTTTCCTCTCAAGAACCAAGCTGACGAATACGTCGCCGACCAATGTCGATGTTCTTGGACTAAGGGGAACTTGTTGAGTGCACTATAGGGAGTCGGTACGCATCACGATCCAGATGGTCGCGGTACCAGCGCAAAAGCACCAGATGTGCCATGCACCGTCGGAGTTCCGGATGAACGCAACGAAGATCGCATACCGAGACGTACTGGCAGCGACCCCGCTGGTCGCCGGCGTCGCGCCGCTGGCTGCCGCCGCCACGTCCTGCTAACGCCGTGCTCACGTGCCCTGCTGGCTGCCGTCGCCGTGCTCGCGTGCCCGTTGCACGCGCATCCGCCATGCCCTGCTTCAAGGGCCGCCGTGCCTACGCAGGCCTGATGGCCGCGCCGTGGCCGCTAGTCGCGCCAGCCGCGCCGCGCCGGCCACGCCATGGCCGCTGGCTGCACTGGCCGGCCCTGGTCGCCGCTCCGGCGAGCCGCGCGCGCCTGGCCAGCCCCGGCCGCGCCCGCATGCGCGCCGCCGCCGCACCCTGATGTGGGCGCTAGGGGAAACCCTAGCGTCGCTACGGGAAAGGCCGCTGAGTGGCTCCTGGGCCGGATGGGCCGCGGCAGTGGGGATCCCTTCATAAAAAAAGGGGGCGCCGGCTGTAGCGTGGGATTTTTGCAATTTAGCCCCCGTAGTTTCCGGATTTTACGCAAGTTTTATTCCTGCTGTAATATTTCGCGTAGAAGCCCCTGAAACTGTCTGTTTTCACTGAAAACACGTATTTGGACTTAAAAGTGCCTCGGGAATTCAATTTTTGGGCTAGTTTTGACATACGAGATGCGCTTAACATGCTATCCTTTGTAACATGATATTATTATATGATTTTACTGTTGTAGATTAATTGTTTAGCACACTTAATCATTTAGTAAGTCATATAACAACATGTTTTAGATATTGGAACATCATTTTAATTGAATAAGTTTATCAACATCGCATTTGTGCAAAAGATTACTGTAACACCCCGGGTGACATGCTACAGTAAAGTCCTTTTAATGAGGCCACGTCATCATAATTAAAATTTTCTGATCATCACTTTGTCCCAAACCGACCTCAAATTCAAATTTAAAATAAAGTGAAATTATTAATTCCTCAAATAAAATAAACTAAAATGTTTGAATTATTCTAAAAATTCCACCAACCATTATGATGTAGAATCCAACATCATTTGGCTCAGAGATAAATCCCTAGGAAATTATAAGTGGTCCAAAATAACAAAAAATAACATTTTCAAAAATAAACAAATGGTTATATATTTCCAAATGCCCTCAAACTTTCTTCAAAGTATTGCATTTGATCTATGTGCCAAGTCTTGATGCGAACAAAAGTCTTTTACTACAGAAATAAAATGCGAACAGGAGCAAACAGACAGAAATATGATTTTTAAAAGAAAGAAAGATCAAAATATGGATCCTGATCTAGTGGAAGTGTTAGCCCATCTAGCACCATGGCCGGCCCAACCCGACTCCCCCGTCCTCATCTTCTTTCTCTGTTCACCAGGACGCCGTGGCAGGCATCCGGCAGGCATCCTCCGTCGAATTCGTCGTCACCGGGCCTCCCCCGAGCTCGCTATGCACCTCTACAGGGCCCCTGTGAGCTGCCGCCTCCCCCCTCCGTCATTCTCTTAAATTCGTCGCCGTAGACGCTGCTGCCTACCTGGCCCGTGCTCTTTCCTCCCGCGCGTGCACTGCCTGCGGCTACGAACGCTACGGCTCGCGCTCGGCGCGCTCGCTGCCCGCTCACCCGCCGTGGCCTCACAGCCGCCCGCCCGCCGTGTTCTGCCTCGTCCGCACCGCCGCTCCTCGTTGGCCGCTGCGCTTCCCCGGTGAGAGCCCCGCCCCCGCCGCTGCTTCCGGCCGCCCCGCCGCCGCAGCTGAACGCGCGCCGCCGCCCCCCTGTTGCTCGCCTACTGCCGTCGCTCGCCGCACCGGTCGTCGTTGCCGGCCGCGTCGTGGCCGGCCCCTGCCTGCTGGTGCGTGAGCACGCCCCGGCCATGGCCTTGGGCCACCGCAAGTTGGGGTTGGTCCTCTGCTTAAGGTCAGGGGCTAATCCCCTATTAGCTTTTAATCATTGAGTTAGGTTAATTAACTAGAGACCCTATGGCATGTGGGTCCCCCTTAATGAGATTAAATAAAAAAATCATTTAGAAATCATAAGACACCGACGTGTGGGACCATCGGGCCCTGTTGACCGGTCAATGGGTCAACGTTGACTGCTGACTGGGCAGTCAACGGGGCCCATTGTCATCTGCTGGTGCACTGGTGGGTGCACTGCACCGGGTGCACCTAGCAATTTCCCGTTTAATTTACGAATTAAAATTAATTCTAAGAATTCCAGAATATGTTTTAAACTTGTAAAAATCATAGTAATTAAACCGTAACTCTGATGAAAATGTCTTCTATATGAAAGTTGCTCAGGAAAATGAGACGAACCCGGATACGCAGCCCGTTCGTCCGCCACACATCCCTAGCATAGGAAACTCGCAACTTTCCCCCTCCGGCTTCTCTGCCCGAAAACGCGAAACACCGGGGATACTTTCCCGGATGTTTCCCCCCTTCCCCGGTATCACCTCTTACCGCGTTAGGGCACCCCTAGCACCGGTACTTGTCATGTCATGCATCGCCATGCATCTGTTTGCTTAAATATTTATTGTTTCTTCCCCCTCTTATCTGGCTAGACACCGAGACCGACGCCGCTGCTACCCAGTACGACTACGGAGTTGACGACCCCTCTCTCTTGCCAGAGCAACCAGGCAAGCCCCCCCCCCCCCTTGATCACCAGATATCGCCTACTCTCCTCTATACTGCTTGTATTAGAGTAGTGTAGCATGTTACTACTTTCCGTTAATCCTATTCCGATGCATAGCCTGTCATTGTTGCTATAACTATTGATACCTTACCCGCAATCCTAAATGCTTAGTATAGGATGCTAGTTTATTATCAGTGGCCATACATTCTTGTTCGTCTGCCATGCTATACTATCGGGCCGTGATCACTCGGGAGTTGATCACGGGTATATACTTATACATAATATATGATACTTGTGGTAACTAAAGACGGGTTGGCTCGTAGGAGTACCCGCGAGTGATCCACGGATTGGGTCCGAAAGGACGTTTGTCCCGACGGCCCTCTGAGTGGATCTTGGTGGCGAAGCGACAGGGCAGGTTGAGACCACCTAGGAGAGAGGTGGGCCTGGCCCTGGTCGGTGTTCGCGGTTATTTCAATATAACACGTTTAACGAGATCTTGGTATTTGATCTGAGTCTGGCTACTGGCCTATACGCACTAACCATCTACGCGGGGACAGTTATGGGCACTCGACGTCGTGGTACCAGCCGAAGCCTTCGTGACGTCAGCGACTGAGCGGCGCGCGCCGGATTGCACTGGAACGCCTGCTAGGCTAGGTCTGCTTCCGGCCGCCCACGCAACGTGCAGGTGTGCTAAGGGCGATGGGCCCAGACCCCTGGGCACTTAGGTTTAGACCGGCGTGCTGACCTCTCTGTTGGTCTAGGTGGGGCTGCGACGTGTTGATCTTCCGAGGCCGGGCATGACCCAGGAAAGTGTGTCCGGCCAAATGGGATCGAGCGTGTTGGGTTATGTGGTGCACCCCTGCAGGGAAGTTAATCTATTCGAATAGCCGTGATCTTCGGTAACAGGACGACTTGGAGTTGTACCTTGACCTTATGACAACTAGAACCGGATACTTAATAAAACACACCCTTCCAAGTGCCAGATACAACCGGTGATCGCTCTCTCACAGGGCGACGAGGGGAGGATCATCGGTTAGGATTATGCTATGCGATGCTACTTGGTGAACTTACCATCTACTCTCTTCTCCTGGTGCAAGATGGAGGTTACCAGAAGCATAGTCTTCGAAAGGACTAGCTATCCCCCTCTCATTCCGGCATTCTGCAGTTCAGTCCAGATATGATACCCTTATTCCATTTGATACCAATGCATACATATGTAGTGTAGCTCCTTGCTTGCGAGTACTTTGGATGAGTACTCACAGTTGCTTTTCTTCCCCTTTTCCCCTTTCCTATATCCGATTGCTGCAACCAGACGATGGAGCCCAGGAGCCAGATGCCACTGTCGATGACGACTACTACTACTCGGGAGGTGCCTATTACTACGTACAGCCCGCTGACGACGACCAGGAGTAGTTTAGGAGGATCCCAGGCAGGAGGCCTACGCCTCTTTCGATCTGTATCCCAATTTGTGCTAGCCTTCTTAAGGCAAACTTGTTTAACTTATGTCTGTACTCAGATATTGTTGCTTCCGCTGACTCGTCTATGATCGAGCTCTTGTATTCGAGCCCTCGAGGCCCCTGGCTTGTAATATGATGCTTGTATGACTTATTTTTATTTGTAGAGTTGTGTTGTGATATCTTCCCGTGAGTCCCTGATCTTGATCATACACGTTTGCGTGTATAATTAGTGTACGATTTAATCGGGGGCGTCACAATTACCTGCTGTAATCTCATGATTTTTGCATAAATTGCAGATGGCCGGAATTGTCCACAAGGAGTTTGCTGAGTTGGCCCAGACGGGGATGAACTACCTGTCATGGGCTTCGGACTGTGAGATTTGTCTCCAGGGCAGAACCCTCCTAAGGGCGATCGGTAAGGGGACCCAGCTGGCCCCCACCGATCCCAAGTTTGAAAATGAGAATGTGCAGGCTCTGCATTTTCTCCGTCATCACCTGTCACCTACTCTGAAAGATGAGTATATGGCTGAACGGAGTGCTTCTGGCCTTTGGACCGCTCTTAAGCAGCGGTTTGAGCGGCTGAAGTACACTGTTAAGCCACGTGCAGAGGATGAGTGGATCCGTCTGAGGTTTGCGGACTTCAAGACGGTTGGGGAGTACAATTCGGCTCTACACCGGATTTGTACGACTCTTCAGATGTGTGGTACTCAGATTACCGACAATCAGAAGATTGAGAAAACCCTATCCACTTTCCACCCTGACGCGGTCCTGTTCGCACGGAACTACCGCCAGGGCAACTACACGAGGTATTCAGAGTTGATTGACGTCCTCCAGGTGGCAGAGGCGCAGGACGAGGTTTTGAAAAGAACTTTGCCGCGCAACCACTTGGGGGGAGTTCTCCCCAGGCGGTGAATGCTCTCAAAGTTCGCAAGCCTCAACAGAAGAAGAGGGGCCGCAAGGGCAAGAAGAAGGGCCCTCAGCCCTCTGCCCCGGCTAAGCAGCAAAAGCTGGGCAAGGGGGGCAGAGGCCTCAGGACTGCTTTCGGTGTGGCTCGGTGGAGCATTTCTCCCGCCAGTGTCGCGCACCACAGGAGGTCGTTGATGCATATAAGGCCCGGAAGGCGCATGATACGCACCTCGCCTTGGTTCAGGAGGGAGCACCACTAGCGCCCATGGCGGCACCCGTGATGATCTCTACGCCCCCTGCCGCGCCCATCGCGGCGAACCCCGTGGTGCCCATCGCGACGACTTTGGCTGTCTCTAGTGACGCCAACGTTGCCATGGAGGCTGGCCACATGGTGGCCTCGGCGGTGCCGCAACTAGATGTTGATGCTGCCTCCAAGATGATTTCTAAGGAGGATCAGCTCACTAGTATGGAGATTGCGGCTGATGTCACTGGCTTCTTCACCGAGTCTACTTAGCATACCCCTTTGGTTATCATGATTCCGTGATTTGATACAATAAATTCGAATAAATTCGATTTGGTTGTAAGGTCTATGAGAGCATAAACTTATTCTTTACTTTGGGGATTGGATGACATTTATTCATTTATTCCATTATTTATACATGATAGTATGTTATGTTCTGCAATGTGTGCATTTATTATTAATGTAGCGTCTTCCTCATTACATTAATTATATGTCATATTTTAGAACGCGTGTGGCACCCGAATGGAAGAAACGTGCCTTGCCGATAGCACAACTACACATACCATTTTACGAGAAACTAAGTACTTTGAGTCTATTAAAAAATCTCTGGGAAGTATTATGACAATCGCCGGCTGCGGTTCGCACATAGTTGGCTCCGGACGAGCCACTATTATACTTCCTATGGGAACAACTTTGATCATTAATGATGCGTTGTTGTACCCCGAGTTGACTCATACTCTTTTGAGCTTTAGAGACATCCGCGCCAATGGTTTTCATGCTGAGACCGATGATGAGAACGGCAAGGAGTGCCTACTTATCACAAAGCGGGATGCAAATGGTAAAGATGTTATCGAAAGGCTTCCTTCGTTCGACATACGGCTATACTACACTAAAATAGTAGCACCGCCTGTGTACACTACCCTCAAGACAGTTTTTAGAAGCTCTAAACTCTTCTGCCTCTGGCACGATAGGTTACGCCACCCCGGACTTAGGATGATGAGAAATATAATTAATAACTCGCATGGCCATAATGTTAACGTGAAGAACTTCCCGAATCCCGATGATTTCGTGTGCTCCGCATGCGCTAAGGGGAAGTTAGTCATTAGGCCATCGCCCCTCAAGGTGAGGGATGAAATCCCTGCATTTTTGGAACGTATCCAAGGGGACATATGTGGTCCAATTCACCCCCTCACGGGGCCGTTTCGGTACTTCATGGTGCTCATTGATGCTTCCTCTAAATGGTCCAATGTTTGCCTACTGTCAACACGGAACCATGCCTTTGCAAATTTGATCTCACAGATCATACAAATGAGGAATAATTTCCCGGATTATCGTATAAAGTCTATTCGGATGGACAACGCCGGAGAATTTACTTCAAAGGCGTTCGATGATTATTGCATGGCAATGGGAATCAAAGATGAGCACTCGGTACCGCATGTTCATACACAAAATGGACTTGCCGAGGCATTAATTAAAAGAATTAAATTCATTGCCCGACCGCTCCTTCAGGGTTGTAATTTACCAACTACATGTTGGGGCCACGGAGTGTTACACGCGGCCAATCTCATCAACTTTAGACCGTCGGCCTACAACATCCACTCTCCTGTTCAGCTTGCGCAAGGGTCGGCACCGAAAATTTCCCACCTTCACAGGTTCGGTTGCCAGGTATATGTACCAATACCACCCCCTCAGTGATCGGCGATGGGCCCGCTCCGTAAGTCGGGGATATACGTTGGTTATGAGACTGTGTCCATAATCAGGTATCTGGACCCCATGACAGGTGACTGTCACACGGCCCGTTTTGCTGATTGCATTTTTGACGAGGATCTTTTCCCGACTTTAGTGGGAGAGAATCAACCCCTTGATGATAAAAGTCGAGAAATCACGTGGCAAGCCACGGGGATCCACGCTCATGACCCGCGCACTGCTGAGACTTAGAGAGAAGTCCAAAAGATAATAGATTTGCAGTCATTAGCAAATCAACTGCCTGACCACTTTAGTGACTCAAAGACTGTGACAAAATTGCATGTGCACGCACACAATGCACCGGAAAGGGTTGAAATACCGAAGAAAAATGATGGTATACCCGCTCCCGTCCAAAGGCCTAAAAGGGCGAGAGATCCGGCTTCTCAAATCCCAGGTACTCGGGGACGCCCGACGAAAAAGGATAAGAGAGATTTATTACAGCCTGTCCCAAAGTACCCCAAAGTGAAATGGGGTGCCAGTCGAGACCTGGCACAAGTACGGAAAATTCAGTGCACGAAATTCCGAACTAAACTTTCCCATAGGGGAAACACCCAGCGGAGATGTGAGCACACATCGGCGCGGGAAATCTAAAGGACCTTGCTCCCATAATGGGAAATTTGGTAGAGCAAGTGTTAGCGCCGGATGCGCTCCATGACGAAATGGCCATAAATTATATTTATACGGGGGAGTCCCTGAACTGAGCAACGGTGGTTGTCGACATTAACTTTGCTATGAAAATTGCCTCAATCATAGATCTTGACCCTGAGCCTAACACGCTCGCTGATTGCAAGAAAAGGTCGGATTGGAAAGATTGGCAACATGCAATTACTACCGAATTATTATCTCTCAACAAAAGGAAGGTGTTCGGACCAGTTTGTCGAACTCCTCCCCACATTCGCCCTGTTGGCCATAGGTGGTTTTTGTTCGAAAGAGAGATGAAAATAATAAGGTAGTACGGTACAAAGCAAGGCTCGTCGCTCAAGGGTTCACTCAACGACCAGGTGTCGATTTTGAGGAGACTTATTCCCCGGTCATGAATGGAGTTACCTTTAGATACTTGATCTCGATTGCAGTAAACATGGGCTTGAAAATGAAACTAATGGATGTTGTCACTACTTACCTGTATGGTAACTTGGATTCGAACATATACATGAAGGTTCCAGAGGGTATCCCTGTTCTGAACCATGATAGAGCAAACAGAGGTCTATACAGTGTTCAACTTTAAAAGGCACTGTACGGACTCAGACAGTCTGGTAGAATGTGGTACAATCGCTTAAGTGATTTCCTTCATGAGAAGGGCTACACGAGCAATAAAGATTGCCCATGTGTTTTTATACGGCGATCCCAAGATGGATTCTGTATAATCTCGGTGTACGTGGAAGATTTAAACATAATCGGTACGCCTGAGGATATTGAGGAAGCGAGTTCCTACCTGATGTCGGAATTCGAGATGAAGGATTTGTGTAAAACTAAGTTCTGTCTAGGTCTGCAACTTGAACATTCCCCTGATGCGATTCTAGTGCACCAGTCGGCCTACACCCAGAAGGTGTTGGAGAGATTTGGATTTGATAAGGCATATCCTTCTAAGACCCCGATGGTCGGAAGATCTTTACAGCCAGACAAGGACCCGTTCAGGCCAAAGGAAGAGGGGGAGGAAACTCTGGAACCAGAGGTTCCTTACCTGAGTGCAGTTGGAGCACTCATGTATCTTGCAAACTGTACACGGCCAGACATTGCGTTCGCCGTTAGTTTGCTTGCGAGGTACAGTTCTGAACCTACCAAGAGGCATTGGAAAGGTGTCAAGGACGTCTTCCATTACCTGCAAGGTACCAAAGATCTTGGCCTGTTTTATAAAAGAAATCAAGACCTATCTATTATAGGCTATGTCGATGCTGGGTACCTATCGGACCCGCATGATTGCAAATCGCAGACTGCATATGTTTTCCTTTGTGGTGGAACTGCGTTTTCCTGGAAATTGTCCAAGCAAACACTTGTGTCGACTTCCACGAACCACTCGGAAATCATGGCACTATTCGAAGCATCAAAAGAGTGTGTATCGCTTCGGCGGATGATCGGCCACATTCAGCAGACATGTGGGCTGAACACCGTACAAACCCCTACCATTATCTATGAAGATAATGCTGCTTGTGTTGCACAAGTCCAGATGGGTTATGTGAAGAGTAACCTCACAAAGCATATTAGTCCCAAGTTCTTCTATGCACATGAGCTGCAACAGTTGAACGAGGTGAGAGTTTTGCATACTAAGTCCTGTGACAATCTTGCTGATGTGTTCACTAAATCATTACCGGCATCAACCTTAGAGAGGTGTGTGCGTGGAATCGGTATGATGAGACTTAGAGAGATGCAAGGTTCAGGGGGAGAAACTTCACAAACTCGTCGCTAAAATCTCAATCCTGATGATCGAGTACTCAACTCGATGGTTGAGTGGATTGTAATCTTTTTCTCTTGAGTGAGTTTTCCTGATGTTTCTCACACGAGGTTTTTGACGAGGCAATTAGTGCAATACAACAACGTATACTATGTGCTCTTTCTCCATATTTTTTCCCACTGGGTTTTTCGGAGTTTTGAGGCATGGATATACGGATAATTACCCAAGGGGGAGTGTTGGGAAACCGGGGCCACCGAGGGGTGACGGCAGCCTCGTGCGTATCGCACGGGGTAGCCCCTCCCGTTTCCCCCACTTTACGTTAAGTGAGTACTTATCCCTTAACCCTGGAGTCCCTATATAAAGCAACGAGGAGCTATCATTGTAATCTCTGATCATTGATTAATAAAGCTGGTCTCCTCCATATCTCTCTATGTCATTTACTTTCACGTATTTGACTACTTCGTCTACGATGCTCGGTGTCACTAGTATACCTCGGACCGGACTCGCCGCTCGCCCTCGCTCCGAACCTCGGACCGGACTCGCCGGCGGAGTTGCGGAACACAAGCCACCCCACGCACTTGTCTTTTGCGTCTTAATGGGACAAAAAAACCTAAAGCAGGTCGGCACAACGGGGAGGGCGGTTGCACATCGGTTTGCAGTTTATACGTTAATTGCACCAAATAGGAAATGTCTCGGTTCTGTTTCTTGGGAACTGAAGGTTTGAAGGCGATTTTTTTATTTTTTGGAAAAATTTAGAAGCGAATTAACACCAACAGGCCGAGCTGGCACAAAATATATCCGTTTGGATAGCTAAATTGACACAAAATTTATCCATGGTCAGGCAAACTCCAACACAGCACGCCATTTCGTCTGTTTGTGTCGTTTGTGTCCATGTGGAAAAGAACGTGGACCAATCCAGAGAGCCATCTCATTTTTCTGTGTGTTGTGTGTCGGCTTGGACCTATTTTCTCTTCAAATTTGGGGAGAAACTGGGTATGAACGGACACAAAACAGATGTTATGTTTGTCCTTATCGTGCGCTACATGTCCGGCATGGTTCATATGTCATCCACCCACACCCATCCCTACCTCTCTCTCTCATCCTCCTCCTATTCTCTCTCTCTCAACCACCCACCCACCCACGCATGGCCTGCAAATGGAGCACACCCCGTCGCCGCGTTAGGCACCGGCTGCTGCTTGCCACCGCCGCCTGCCTTCGCCACCGCTTCTGCCCCCACATTGGCCGGATCCATAGCTAGTAAGTCAGCGCCCCCTCCTTTCCTTTCTCCATAGCCAGCAAGAACTCGAGAGAGAGGCCAACTATAGAGTAGGATGTCGTGTGCTACTACCTCGGCTGCAATGACTGGGACCTCAACACCGTCATGCGTTACACCTACTACCCACGCATCGAGCCGCCACCCAGGCAAGAGCAGCGGGAGTGCCATCGTCCCCTTGGGCGTGGTTGCGGGCTCATGGCAACCATGGCGGTTAGGTCGCAGGGGAGGGGCACAGGTGGATGGTAAGGAGTCAGCTGGTGATGATGAGTGGGCCATAGAGTGAGCGAGGAGGGTCGGACAGTCGTTCTGGGAGGGCAAAAATGTCGGGAGGGGGGTGGGGTGGTTCATGGTCTACCGGACTGGATATTTCACAATCAGGCGCATGCAAAACTATGAACATCTACCTCCTTTTTGTTGCGATCTGGCACTATGAACACCGCACTTTAATTTGCTCGTATTTCTATGAACTTGAAATGAAGAATGACTGGATCGGACCGGACATTTAGGGGATGTGGTTGGATGCCGCTCTGTTATTCGTGTCCATAGACTGATCTGGACCAGTCCGCTGACAAATCGTATGTCCTTTTTAGAAGACGCCGTTCGGATGCCCTTAAAGGATTAAAACCGTCAAAATTCTCCTTGATATTTAACGATACTTCTCAATCCCTTTGTGGGGGAAACAGATTAACCGAACAAGCCACAGGTGAATATAAAATTATTATTTTGTGATTCACTAGTAAACCTGTTTTAAATGAATGTGCCTATGTTATTTTGTGGATCCTTTTGTGAAGATAATATGTCCTAGAGGCAATAATAAAGTTATTATTTATTTCCTTATATCATGATAAATGTTTATTATTCATGCTATAATTGTATTAACCAGAAACATAATACATGTGTGAATACATAGACAAACAGAGTGTCACTAGTATACCTCTATTTGACTAGCTCGTTAATCAAAGATGATTATGTTTCCTAACCATAGACATGAGTTGACATTTGATTAACGGGATCACATCATTAGGAGAATGATGTGATTGACTTGACCCATTCTGTAATACATGTGTGAATACATAGACAAACAGAGTGTCACTAGTATACCTCTACTTGACTAGCTCGTTAATCAAAGATGATTATGTTTCCTAACCATAGACATGAGTTGACATTTGATTAACGGGATCACATCATTAGGAGAATGATGTGATTGACTTGACCCATTCTGTAATACATGTGTGAATACATAGACAAACAGAGTGTCACTAGTATACCTCTATTTGACTAGCTCGTTAATCAAAGATGATTATGTTTCCTAACCATAGACATGAGTTGACATTTGATTAACGGGATCACATCATTAGGAGAATGATGTGATTGACTTGACCCATTCTGTAATACATGTGTGAATACATAGACAAACAGAGTGTCACTAGTATGCCTCTACTTGACTAGCTCGTTGATCAAAGATGGTTATGTTTCCTAGCCATAGACATGAGTTGTCATTTGATTAACAGGATCACATCATTAGGAGAATGATGTGATTGACTTGACCCATTCGTTAGCTTAGCACTTGATCGTTTAGTATGTTTCTATTGCTTTCTTCATGACTTATACATGTTCCTATGACTATGAGATTATGCAACTCTTGTTTACCGGAGGAACACTTTGTTTGCTACCAAACGTCACAACATAACTGGGTGATTATAAAGGTGCTCTACAGGGGTCTCCGAAGGTACTTGTTGAGTTGGGGTATTTCGAGATTATGATTTGTCACTCCGATTGTCGGAGAGGTATCTCTGGGCCCTCTCGGTAATGCACATCACTATAGGCCTTGCAAGCATTGTAACTAATGAGTTAGTTGCGGGATGATGCATTACAAAACGAGTAAAGAGACTTGCCGGTAACGAGATTGAACTAGGTATTGAGATACCGACGATCGAATCTTGGGCAAGTAACATACCGATGACAAAGGGAACAATGTATGTTGTTATGCGGTTTGACCGATAAAGATCTTCATAGAATATGTGGGAGCCAATATGAACATCTAGGTTCCGCTATGGGTTATTGACCGGAGACGTGTCTCGGTCATGTCTACATAGTTCTCGAACCCGTAGGGTCCGCACGCTTAAAGTTCGGTGACGATCGGTATTATGAGTTTTTGTGTTTTGATGTACCGAAGGTAGTTCGGAGTCCCGGATATGATCACAAACATGAAAAGGAGTCTCTAAATGGTCGAGACGTAAAGATTGATATATTGGATGACTATATTCGAACACCAGAAGTGTTACAGGTGATTTCGGAGAAAATCGGAGTGCCGGAGGGTTACCGGAACCCCCCTCGGGAGAAATAATGGGCCTTATGGGCCTTAGTGGAGAGAGAGGGCTGGCCTAGGGCAGGCCGCGCGCCCCTCCCTCTCTAGTCCGAATTGGACTAGGAGAGGGGGGCGGCGCCCCCCTTTCCTTCTCCCTCTCCCCCTTCCTTTCCCCTCCTAGTAGGAGTAGGAAAGAGGGGAGTCCTACTCCTACTAGGAGGAGGACTCCTCCTCCTGGCGCGCGAAGAGGGCCGGCCGGCCTCCCCCTTGCTCCTTTATATACGTGGGCAGGGGGGCACCTCTAGACACACAAGTTGATCATTTATCTCTTAGCCGTGTGCGGTGCCCCTCCACCATAATCCACCTCGATCATATCGTAGCGCTGCTTAGGCGAAGCCCTGCGTCGGTAGCAACATCATCACCGTCATCACGCCGTTGTGCTGACGGAACTCTCCCGTGAAACTCTGCTGGATCGGAGTACGCGAGACGTCATCGAGCTGAACGCGTGCTGAACTCGGAGGTGCCGTACGTTCGGTACTTGGATCGGTCGGACCGTGAAGACGTACGACTACATGAACCACGTTGTGCTAACGCTTCCGCTTTCGGTCTATGAGGGTACGTGGACACACTCTCCCCTCTCGTTGCTATGCATCACCATGATCCTGTGTGTGCGTAGGAATTTTTTTAAAATTACTACGTTCCCCATCATTTTGAATGTATTGTGTTGGAGTGTTGTAAACTTTGTCTTCTAGCCGTTGATAAACTGCTTGGTTCGGCACCAAAGTTTGACTTTTCATGCCACTATCTTTCAACAATTAGTAATATATGGTTATGTGCATCTACTATGAAGAGGTTCAGATTTTATCCCCCATTTGAAAAAATACCTAGTGTAATTAATTAGCTAAAGCTTTGTTTCACCTCCTTGAGAATATATTAACAGTTCTCGAATTGGTAACTTTAACTAATAATCCAAGCTTAGTAGAACACACTAGTAAAAAACAAGGCTTTGATCACAGCGCAATATACACATTAGTCCCGATTGCATTATGAACCGGAATTAATGTGAGCATTAGTCCCGGTTCAAGCGGCTAAAGACATTAGTTCCGGTTCAAGCGGCTAAAGACATTAGTCCCGGTTCAAATGGGTCCTTTAGTCCTAGTTTGAGACACGAACCGGGACAAAAGGGCATCACACCTTTTCCCGTTTTGAGACACCACTACTAGGAAAAGGGCTATAGATAGGATTGACACTAATGGCGCACCAGGGATGTAGTGCGCCACTATTATATACTAATGACGCACCAGTTGGTGATGCGCCATTAGTGTCTTCCACATTAATGGCGCACCAGAAAATAGGTGCGCCACTTTTACATACATACTAATGGCGCATCCTACCAAAGTGCGGCATTACTAGTTCTAACTAGTAATGGCGCACCAGACAGGGAGTGCGCCAGTACTGAATTTTTTTATTCTTTCTTTTTGCAAAACTAGTAATAGCGCATCGCCTCACAGTGCGTCATTACTAGTTTAAACTACTAATGGTGCATCCTGTAGAAGTGCGCCATTAGTATATATTTTGATATCATAAATATTTTTAAATTTCATGGATACCTTTTGATATCATGAATATTTTTAAATTTCATGAGCATTTTTTGAATTCATGAATATTTTTTCAAATTTGATGATATTTTTTCATATTCAATATGATAAAATATTGAATATTCATGAGGACACTCGATCTCGATCCCCCTCCATCTCGATCTTGATTCCCCCTCCATCTCGATCTCGATCCCACCCGCGCCTCCTCTTCCCTCCTCATTTTTAAAAAAATAATAATAAAAAAGTGTAGAATACAATTGTTGTTAAACAACAATTATTACTATTTTTATAAAAAATATTACTGTTTCATATTCATATTCATTTTCTAAAAAATTATTACATGCAATAAAAAAAATTACTTATGGCGCACCTCTAGCTGGTGCGCCATTGCTATATATAAAAAAAGATTACTAATGGCGCACCTCTGCCTGGTGCGCCATTGCTATGTAAAAAAAAGATTACTAATGTCGCACCTCTGCTTGGTGCGCCATTGCTATGTAAAAAAAAAGATTACTAATGGCGCACTGACCGTAGGTGCACCATTAGTAAGATTCCCCCTAGCTAATTCCCTCCCTCTCGCCAGATCCCCTTCATCCTTCTCCCTCGCCCCCTAGCTAATTCCCCCCGCTGCCCCGACCCACGCCGCCGCCGTCGACCCCCCGCCCACCCTCCCCCGCTCCCCCCACCGCCGCCGACGACCCACCGCACCCTCCCCCTCTCCACCGCCGCGACGACCCCCCGCACCTCCCCCGCTCCACCGTCACAAATGAATGCAACTAAAAATCCAAAAAAACAAAATTTGTTTATATTTTCAAATAACAAATTTGATGATATTTTCAAATAATAAATTTGATGATATTTTTTCGATTCATAAATATTTTCAAATAACAAATTTGATGATATTTTTTAAAAAATATTACTGTTTTTATAAAAATTTATTACTGTTTCATATTCATATTCATTTTCATATTCATATTCATTTTCATATTCATATTAATTTTCTATTAAATTATTAGATGCAACAAAATAATATTAAAAAAATCTTACTTATGGCGCACGGCTGGCTGGTGCGCCATTGCTATCTAAAAAAGAATACTAATGGCGCACCGTCTCGGGGGTGCGCCATTGCTATAAAAAACATACTGATGGCGCACCGCCAGGGGGTGCACCATTAGTAATCTTTCCCCCTAGTCGCCCGATCCCTTCGTCCCTCCCGCTCACCAAATTCACTCCCCCCTCGCCAGATTCATTCCCCCCTAGTCGCCCGACGACCCCCCGTGCCCCGCCTCGCCGTCTCGGTCCTCGCCGCCGACGGCCTGCCCCGCTCCTTCCCTCCACTCCTCAATTTCCCTCTCAGTCCTCGCCGCTGACGGCCTGCCCCGCTCCTTCCCTCCACCCCGAGCGCCGCCGCCACGCGTCACCGCGGCCACCGACCGCCCCATCCTCCGTCGTCGTGCCTAGGAGCTGCGCCAGGAGCAACACCATCATCACCTTCATCGCCTACGTCCATGGATTGGAGCCGGGTCATCAAGGATCGAGCGCATCGACCTCTTCTTCCTCATCACCGACCACTGCTTCTCGGCGTCGATCCGCGCTGGCCCAACCACCCTCAGCCTCGCCGTCTCCTTCCCCAGCTCCGCGGTGAGCGTCTCCATCGATTCCCGTGTTTTTCTCCTTGTTTAGTCACCGTTTGTGCATGCGGGCTCGTGCTCACCGCGCCGGCCGCCCCTCCCTGTAGATTCTCTGATGTCCTTACCTGAAACTGAATATAAAGCCAGTTTAAAGGTCAGTCTCCTGATCTAAATATAAACTTTATCTAAAACTGGAATTGAAACAGATGCAGTCATAAAAATTCAGTTAAAAATTCAATTTTAGAGCTTGGCTCCTGATCTAAATATAAAGTGTACGGCAAGCTTATATTGCAAGAAAGTTTAAAATTCAATCTAAAACTCAATGTAAAATTCAGTTAAAGTGATCTGAATATAAAAACTCTTGGAGTAAAAATTCAGCCTAAAAGTCAGTTAAAGTTTCAGTTTTAGAGTATTTTTCAGTTTGTAAAACTGAGAAGTGTATTTTTTATTTTGAAACTTAGTGTAACTATTTTCAATTTTGATGGAAAATCAGTCTAAAAGTCAGGAGGGGGATCTCTGTAGATTGCATATACAGATTTCTTGAACAGTGCTATTAATTACAAATAGAGCAATGTTGAAAATGAAACAAAAGGAATTGGAAAACCAGAAAGATAGGCATTCTGTTGTAAGTAAGCTAAGATAAAAAAGTGTTTACTTTAAGTAATTATTTACAACAAGCATTGTGTAGGAAAATGTCATGCAGGCTGTAACTTGAACTTGAAGAACTCCTTAGATAGTTTTTTAGTCTCCTTATACAAAGCAAGCTGAAGTTTGAAACCTATTTCTCCTAAGCAGACACTGAAAAATTGCAGATAAGTAGACACTAAAAATTGCAGCCATGTCAAAGTGTCATTTCATTTGGGAGCAGTAACGAAAACTGTACGTGCTGTCATAGGTGCTGTGCTGTCAAAAACTGTATGTGCAATCTCCAGAACAATTATGCTTATGTGAAAACTGTATGTGCAATCTCCAAATGTATCATCATAATGTAGGTGCTGTGTTGTGTGATTCTTCATGCTAAGAACTTCAGCTTTTTTAACTTGCTGGACTATATGTTCATTGGTACTACTTGTGATGCTGCTGCTGTACTACTTGGGAATTTTGTCAACTTGTGATGCTGCTGCTGTACCCCGAGAGGCCCTTGAGTTTGCCGGAATGTCGATTAACTTCCGTTCCGGCAAATTCGGGTACTCCATATGTCCTATTTTCAGCAAAGGTCATGCTGAAATTTTCCATGAATTTTAGCATGACTTTGCTAAAAATAGGACATATGGGGTACTTGTGACTAATGCATGGGCCGGGGTATCTTAGTACTTAGTTAAGTAGGATCAACTGCCCCGCCATTCTTGCTGCATTAAACCATAGGTGGCAATAGAGCCAAGTGATTAGGCCCAACTTAGAATTCTCGTTAGCATCGATAAACCCTAGATGATAAACCCAACATAGGTGGCAGTAGAGCCAAGTGATTAGGCCCAACCTAGGGTGCCTCGGCATCAATAAACCCTAAATGATGAAAATTTAACTTCGCTTCTATAGGGTGCCTCGGTGTCGACGAGAACCTAAATGATGTACGCTTAGGCTTTTAGGGTGCCTCGGCGTCGACAAAACCTAAATGATGAAAGCTTAGGCTTTTAGGGTGCCTCGACGTCGACAAACCCTAAATGATAAAACCTTGTCTTTTAGGGTGCCTCGGTGTCGATAAGAACCTAAATGATGAAAGCTTAGGCTTTTAGGGTGCCTCAGCGTCGACAAACCCTAAATGATAAAAGCTTAGCTTTTAGGATGCCTCGGTGTCGACAAACCCTAAATGATGGAGTTTTGAATTATGAACGTAGGATATGTCGTCATCATCATCGGGCGATGAAAGTCTCCCGGCGGAGTGCGACTTGTGCCACGGCGATCGAGGTCTGTGCGACATGCCTCACCTGGACGATGATCGGCGCTTCAGCATTAAGCTCGAGGAGACCTTCGAAGTTGAAATGGTACACAATGACGACAAGTGTTATTTTCATAATTAAGCATGACTTCAACTATTTCAACGTGTAATTTTCATCTTTTACAATTCGAGTATAGCTTATCCCATGCCATGCAAGACGCTATGTCTTGGAGAGGATGGATTTTGAAGACCATGAAATTTCTGAAACAAAGAAAATTCACCTAAGGACTCATCACGATGTGGACTTTGAAGTAAATCTATATAATTCTGAGAGCGTAACCCATTTTGGTTGCAAAAATTGGGAAGCATTTTGCAAGATGTATGGTTTTGATGAGGGTATGCTTATCACCATGGATCTTGGTAATCCTAACATCAACCAAGACAATATGGACATTTGGGTCCTTGTTGATATGCCTCCAGTTCTACCGCTATGTGAGTTTTTCAAACATAGTTATTAGCTAATTTATATTGTTTATTTCAAAATAGTTGACAGCTTATTTTTATTGTTCAAAGAATGTGTGGGAGATGGTAGACAAAACCCACTACACTGATGGCTCCGAATTAACAACTTATAAGGAGAAAAATCATCTGGTCGGATTTTGTAATGACATTGAGAATTACATTATCCACAAAAAAACTCCTCAACATTATGGTAAATACGTGCCACTAGTGCATGTGTTCAACTACGGTAACTACCATGGAGATACCCTGGTAAGATTTTTACTATTGCGACATCCATGCTTCTTTTGCATACTTCTAAAACTAGTACATCATTGCTAACTATGAAGTTTTTGCTATGTTTTTCAACAAATAATCCCAGAGAATTGTGTGCCTCATATGATGTATCAGAAAGGTAGTGTTAATGTTTTGAACATACAGTCAGGTCGTCCTACGATTCTCAACAGTCCATACGAGATTTCTAAAAGAAGTGGAGACGTGAAAATCAAAGGATGGAAAAAATGTATGGACAGTCGTAAGGAGCTTCTTGGAAGCAAAAGGAAGCGAAGCGCAAGAATTGGAGACAGGATGTTCTCCATTCTCCATAATGGAGAGTCAGGGTCTATATTGTTTTATGCTATTTTAGCTTAAATAGGGTATTTAGGTCCTGCCTAATACTGATGATCATGTGCTAAGAACAATTAAGTAGGGTTGGTTCGATGACTATCAAGATGATGATCGTATGACTTGTTATGAATAACGAATAGAAGTTGTATGATGATGATTAGTAGGACTTGTTAGGATTAGTATTACTTCCGACAAACTCGATACTCGCGGTCTCGAGACTTGTAATGTTTTATCTTTGTTCGGTCTTTTGAATTTTGAGACTAATATGATGAATTGTATTCGGAGACTAATCTTCTATTGTATTCAATGAATCTGCTGTTGTTGTGTGCTACTGTCTATATTCTGTCAAATAATATATTTTGTAACATGTGCAAAAATCAGAAAAGTAAAAAAAATAAAACCTAATATTCATACTAATGGCGCATCACTACAGAATGCGCCATTAGTATGCCAAGTATACTAATGGCGCATCCATCCGCAGTGCGCCATTAGTGTGCCAAAGCACATGGTTAAATATGGCCCCGGTAGGCATACTAATGGCGCATGGTGTTATATACTAATGGCGCACTGGGGGGTGCGCCATTAGTAAAAAATACTAGTGGTGTGATACTAATGGCGCACCAGTCATGCGCCATTAGTAGGCAAAACTGGTGCGCCATTAGTAGGCCTTTTTCTAGTAGTGCACGAACCGGGACTAAAGGGTGTGATTCCCTTTTGTCCCGGTTCGTGTCTCAAACTAGGACTAAAGGGCCCATTTCTTAAACTCTACCCCCCCCCCCCCCCTCCGTGTATCGCCATTTCAGTTTAAAAAAAGAAAATGATAAAAACTTCAAAAAATAAAATCCTTCGAGATGTAGGTATATTAGTACATCTACTAGTTAGGAAAATTAAAAAACTTAAATTTGGACATGTTTTGCGAAAAAGTGTCATGAAAAAGTAAAACGGCCATAACTTTTACATACAATGTCAGAAAAAATGTATAATATATCAAAATGTTCAGCACGAAAATCCGCATCCGCATCCGTATAATATATCAAAATTTTAGAATCCTCAAATTCCAAAAGGAAAAAAGATATGCTCAAATTTTAGTTTTTTTTAATTTTGGTTAAATCTATTCAAACTATTTATTCAAGAAGTATTAGTGTTACTACATAATTATTCAAGAATATGAGTGTTACTAAATAATTATTTCATTTTTTTTGAATTTTGATCAAATATGGTCAAACTATGGTCAAACTACTTACCAAGAAATATATGTGTTACTAAATATGTATTGTTTTTTAGAATAAGAGTTTCAAACTCAAACAGTGAAACGTGTGACTTCATGCTCAAGCTAAACTCCCGAGGGTTAATAGGATTGACATCTTACTATTGTGAGGAAAACAACAAGTGTAGACTTGGAAACGAGGGGGAATAGAACCCGGAAGTTAAGCATGCTCAGGCTGGAGTAGTGAGAGAATTGATGACCGTTCGAGAAGTTAGATGATTTGAAATGATGAGGGGTGATTAGAGATTAGAGATTAAATTGAGTAGTGATGAGGGGTGATTAGAGATTAAATTGTAAAATAATTCGGAAATTTAAAAATAAGAAAAAAATCATTTTTTTTAAAACTCATAAAATTTCATTTAGTCCCGGTTGGTGTTACCGAGACTAAAGGTGGAGCTCCAAACAACAGCCACGTGAAGGGCATTTAGTACCAGTTCGTATAAGAACCGGGACTAAAGACGAGGGGCCTTTAGTACCAATCCTTTAGTCCTGGTTCCAGACCCTTTAGAACCGGAACAAATGACCATTTTTCTACTAGTGACAGACAACTTTTTCTTGAGCATTTTTTCTCTAAAGCTTTTGCACAACGAGTTTTCCAGTCGACGTAGTGAGCCTTATTGATGCAGAGAATCTGCTGCATGCAGTAACCTCTTTATCTACCTATAATTTTCATCGCCAAACAGTATAATCAATGTAGATTTAAATACAACCGAGAATCAGTAATGTGAAATGTATGGTTGTGAGAATGACTAACCGAGTACATCATTCTGGGACCATCTATGGTCGTGTGTTTGTTGAACCGAGTACATCATTCAAACGTGTACAATTCCATTGTTCGTCCTATAAAATAGGAAACAAGGCATGCCTCTCCACTTCAGTAAAGGTGACCGGCTTGAAGTTCATTTAGCCACCACTATCCTTGGGTGCATGTAGTTATACCTAGGAGGCATTAGAGAAGGCAGCGTTCCATGCCGTTCAGGAATAACGATGCGCTTCATTAGCGCGTCTAGAGATAACGACACAAAGTCCGGCACAATGCCCTACATCAGTAGTAGCAGTTGTTGTACGGCTTTGTGTGCCTCTTGGATCTTCCATATTCGTGGCCAACATCGATATGGTTTTCCTATAGGGTGAGATCGGATCTGGTATTATCCAACTGGAGCACTTATTTTGTTAGTGGTTGGGGGCGCTTAACCGGTGATAATTTGGCCCAAGAAGAATAGTGAGCATGTCACGCCCGGCACTGGACCCCAAACCAGCGCGTGCTTCCTCGAACAGGCGGGCCCAAGCGACAGCGAGCCGGGCAAGGGCAAGACAGACTATTTCGAGATGAGCTATGGCCGATTGGGTTAGCTGAGCTATGGGGTGCATGCATGGGTGGAGAGGAGCATATAGGCTCGGTGGGTGTGAGCCAAAAAAGGCATCGATTGGAATCTGAACCAGACTGACCAGGAGAGCTGCTCTCTCTCTCTCTTAATATTTATCCCCTCCTCCTCTACCTACCCTGCTGTTCTTCCTCCCCTTCCTACCCCGATCCAATCTCACCGCTAGTGGTACGTTACAACTTGGTATCAGAGGTCAGTCGATCTGGAGACGGCATACCCGAAACCGCGCTACACCACCAAGCAGGCTAGCAAGACGGCGGCGATGGAGGAGCAGTTGGCGGCGCTCATCAAGTTCGTCAACGACAGCTGGGCGGCAACAGATGCAAGGCTAGATGCGATCCAGACCTCCCTGGAGCTGTGGCGGCCAGCGGTGACACACATCCAAAACCAAGTCAACGAGCTGCGGTCACGAGTCGGGCACATCGCAATCCACCCGGCGCTGGCGGCGCCTTCGGATCCAGATCCAGTTCTGGAGGGCGACGCGGTGGGGCACAAGGCTTCCTCCTCGACGCGCAACAGCCTGGGGCCCCACGGGCCAGATGGCCACGGCGAGATCCACAACTCCGGAGGACAGGTTCATGGGATTGTCACCATCCTGGAACTGCCTCCGGTCAATGGTGCGTTCCACTCCCGAAACTTCCCCCGCGCTCTGTCTGGTCTCGATCTGGTAGAACAAGGGCGAGGAATGGAGAGTAGGGGGTACCAGCCAGGGGGCATGTCAATTGGGCTCTCCCCAAAGTGGATTTCCCTCCATTCGATGGGGATAACCCACAATTCTGGAGATCGCGTTGTGAGAAGTATTTTGAAGTTTATGGGGTGCAGCCAGAGTTATGGGTTTGTGCTACCTCTTGAGCTTGCGTTGGATTTCCCCGAAGAGGAAAGGATGATGCAACAGAATAGCGTAAGTATTTCCCTCAGTTTTTGAGAACCAAGATATCAATCCAGTAGGAGGCCATGGTCAAGTCCCTCGTACCTGCACAAAACGATAGCTACTCGCAACCAACGCGATTAGGGGTTGTCAATCCCTTCACGATCACTTACGAGAGTGAGATCTGATAGATATAATATTTTTGGTATTTTTGGTATAAAGATGAAAAGTGAAAAGTAAAGGCAAAGTAAAAAAGCAAAGCAAGGTTAAAGTGATAGAGATTGATATGATGAGAATAGACTCGGGGGCCATAGGTTTTACTAGTGGCTTCTCTCAAGAGCATAAGTATTCTACGGTGGGTGAACAAATTACTGTTGAGCAATTGACAGAATTGAGCATAGTTATGAGAATATCTAGGCATGATCATGTATATAGGCATCACGTCTGTGACAAGTAGACCGAAACGATTCTGCATCTACTAGTATTACTCCACTCATCGACCGCTATCTAGCATGCATCTAGAGTATTAAATTAAAAACAGAGTAACGCCTTAAGCAAGATGACATGATATAGAGAGATAAATTCATGCAATATGAAATAAACCCCATCTTATTATCCTCGATGGCAACGATGCAATATGTGCCTTGTTGCCCCATCTGTCACTGGGAAAGGACACCGCAAGATCGAACCCAAAGCTAAGCACTTCTCCCATGGCAAGAACTACCAATCTAGTTGGCCAAACCAAACGGATAATTCAAAGCGACTTGCAAAGATAACCAATCATACATAAAAGAATTCAGAGAAGATTCAAATATTATTCATAGATAGACTTGATCATAAACCCACAATTCGTCGGTCTCAACAAACACACCGCAAAAAGAAGATTACATTGAATAGATCTCCACAAGAGAGGCGGAGAACTTTGTATTGAGATTCAAAGAGAGAGAAGAAGCCATCTAGCTACTAACTATGGACTCGAAGGTCTGAGGTAAACTACTCACACTTCATCGGAGAGGCTATGATGATGTAGAAGCCCTCCGTGATGACGGCCCTCTTCCGGCGGAGCTCAGGAACAGGCCCCAAGATGGGATCTCATGGATACAAAAAGTTACGGCGGTGGAATTAGGTTTTTGGCTCCTCCTCTGTTCGTTTGGGGGTACGTAGGTATATATAGAAGGAAGGAGTACGTCGGTGGAGCTCCGAGGGGCCACCGAGGCAGGGGGCGCACCCTAGGGGGGGTCCCACCCTCATGACCGCCTCTTTTGTTCCTTGGAGCAGGGTCCAAGTCTCCTGGATCATGTTCGGTGAGAAAATCACGTTCCCGAAGGTTTTATTCCGTTTGGACTCCGTTTGATATTCCATTTCTTCGAAACACTGAAATAGGCAAAAACAACAATTCTGGGCTGGACCTCCGGTTAATATGTTAGTCCCAAAAGTAATATAAAAGTGGAAATAAAACCCAATATAGTCCAAAACAGTAGATAATATAGCATGGAGCAATGAAAAATTATAGATACGTTGGAGACGTATCAGTTCGCCTGGCAACTCTTCACTTCTCTGGCAACGCAGCTCGCTGGTTGCAGTTGCAGGAAGCGAAGAATGCGAACCTTACATGGGAGGATCTTTGTTTGGGGTTGTGTGACAAGTTTGGGCATGAGCAGTATCAAGCCCACATCCGCCACTTTAACATGTTGCGGCAGAAGGGTAGTGTGAGCGAGTACATGAACAAATTTGAAGAGTTGATGCATCAAATCCTAGCTCATAATCCAGGTTTCGATGCTGTGTATTTCACTACACAATTCCTCGAAGGTGTCCGGCACGACATTCACGTTGGGGTCATGTTGCCTCAGCCCAAGGATCTGCATACTGCCTTCTCTTTGGCCTCGAAGGAAGAGCTCTTGGAGGCGATGCCGCGATGGAATTTCAGACGCCAAGACCCAGTGCCTCCACCCACGAAGGCGGCACGGCCTCTCCTCGCGTTGGGGGCTCCTCCGGCGCGCCCCTTGCTGTAGGTGCCACCTGCAGCCGCGGAAGATAGCTGAGCCTTGGACGCAGCCAACGCTCCAGACCGGGCGGCGCGCGGCGAGGATCGTGTGGCGGTGCTGCGAAATTACAGGCGTGCACGCGGCCTGTGCTTCAAGTGTGGTGAAAGATGGGGGTAGGTGCATCAATGTGCTCCTGCAGTCCAATTGCACGTCGTTGAGGAACTCCTCGAGTTACTGCAAGCAGAGAAAGCAGTGCTATCAAACCAGGCAGACGATTCAGTTGAAGAAATTCTCATGTCCATATCCAAGGTGGCAACGATTGGGAAAACAACGCCACATGATTCGCTTGTTGGGAGAAGTGGCTGGGCTCGAGGTTCTAATCTTGGTGGACTCAGGGAGCTCGCACAGCTTCGTGAGTACATCAGTGGCCGCGCATATGGCCAACCAGATCAGGCCTATCGAGCAAGTATCTGTGAAGATCGCTGATGGGGGTACTCTGCTCTGTTCGGGTTTTTTGCCAAACTGGAAGTGGCGTACACAGGGTTAGGAGTTTCAGACTGACTTGTGGGTTCTTTCGATTGGCTGCTACAACATGGTGGTTGGCATGGACTGGTTAGTCCAGTGCTGGCCAATGTGGGTGGATTGGGCAGATAAGATCCTCCAATTCCACCACAATGGGGACACTATCCTGCTGCGCGGGGTCCAAAACAACTTGTTTAAGGTAGAACCAATCTCAGCAATGGAATTGCACAGGTTGGAGCAGAGCAATGGCATGGCTCATGTCATGGTTCTATGTGCGATGACAGAAGGATAGAGGAAGCAAGACTTGCCATCGGAAATTGTGGAGCTTCTGGACCAATTTTCCTTGGTGTTCTCGGAACCAAAAACTCTTCCCCAGCATCGTTCGTGGGATCACACAATTCCTATGATCCCAGACACGAAACTAGTAAATATATGGTCGTACAGATATACCCCAAAGCAGAAGACAGAGATTGAACAAAAAGTTAAAGAGATGTTGTTGGCCGATCTGATTGTTCCAAGCTGCAGTCCTTTCGCGTCCCTAATGCTATTGGTGAAGAATAAGGATTTTACTTGGAGGTTTTGCGTGGATTTCTGGCATCTCAATGCTATCACGATTCATAACACATACCCTCTTCCAGTTATAGATGAATTGTTGGATGAATTGAGTGGCTCTAGCTGGTTTTCCAAACTGGACTTAAGGGCAGGATATCACCAAATACGACTCGTGGAAGAAAATGAAGCAAAGACGGCCTTTAGAACATACAACGGCCACTACCAATTCCGTGTGTTGCCATATGGTGTGTCAGGTGGCCCGAGAACCTTTTAGAGTGGCATGAACACAGTGTTCTCCCCCCTCTTGAGACACGGGGTCTTGGTCTTTATGGACGATATCTTGGTTTATTCGAAAACCCTCAAGACACATATCCGGCTGCTCAGACAAGTGTTGACGCTCCTCCGGGGCAACACTCTTCATGCAAAGCGCTCCAAATGTGAGTTTGCACAACGGCAAGTTAAGTACTTGGGACATTGTATCAGTGAGTGAGGGGTGGCCACTCTCGATGAACACGTGCAAGCAGTTCAGACATGGGAGCATCCAACGCCAGTTAAACAATTGAGGGGATTCTTGGGCCTCGCAGGGTACTATCGCAAATTTGTTCGCAATTTGGGAGTGCTCACGGACATGCTTAAGAAGAATGTGCTCTTTGTTTGGACGCTGAAAGATCGTGGATGTCGCCTAGAGAGGGGAGGGGTGAATAGGCGCTTTAAAATAATTACGGTTTAGGCATGAACAAATGCGGAATAAAACTAGCATTTAATTTGTCAAGCACAAAACCTAAAACAACAAGGCTCACCTATGTGCACCAACAACTTATGCTAAGTAATATAAACAACTATGTGATAGCAATATATATAACATGAAACATTATGGCTATCACAAAGTAAAGTGCATAAGTAAAGGGCTCGGGTAAGAGATAACCGAGGCACGCGGAGACGACGATGTTGAAGGAAATATGCCCTAGAGGCAATAATAAAGTTGTTATTTATATTTCCTTATATCATGATAAATGTTTATTATTCATGCTAGAATTGTATTAACCGGAAACTTAGTACATGTGTGAATACATAGACAAATAGAATGTCACTAGTTTGCCTCTACTTGACTAGCTCGTTGAATCTATGATGGTTATGTTTCCTAACCATATACATGAGTTGTCATTTGATTAACGGGGTCACATCATTAGAGAATGATGTGATTGACTTGACCCATCCGTTAGCTTAGCACGATGATCGTTTAGTTTGTTGCTATTGCTTTCTTCATGACTTATACATGTTCCTATGACTATGAGATTATGCAACTCCCGAGTATCGGAAGAACACTTTGTGTGCTACCAAACATCACAACGTAACTGGGTGATTATAAAGGTGCTCTACAGGTGTCTCCGATGGTACTTGTTGAGTTGGCATAGATCGAGATTAGGATTTGTCACTCCAATTGGCGGAGAGGTATCTCTGGGCCCTCTCGGTAATGCACATCACTATAAGCCTTGCAAGCATTGTGATTAATGAGTTAGTTGCGGGATGATGCATTACGGAACGAGTAAAGTGACTTGCCGGTAACGAGATTGAACTAGGTATAAGGATACCGATGACCAAATCTCGGGCAAGTAACATACCGATGACAAAGGGAACAACATATGTTGTTATGCGGTTTGACTGATAAAGATCTTCGTAGAATATGTAGGAACCAATATGAGCATCCAGGTTCCGCTATTGGTTATTGACCGAAGACGAGTGTCGGTCATGCCTACATAGTTCTCGAACCCGTAGGGTCCGCACGGTCATATCGCAGCGGTGCTTAGGCGAAGCCCTGCGTCGGTAACATCATCATCACCGTCATCATGTCGTCGTGCTGATGGAACTCTCCCTCGAAGCTCTGCTAGATCGGAGTTCGTGGGATGTCACCAAGCTGAACGTGTGCTGAACTCGGAGGTGCCGTACGTTCGGTACTTGGAGCGGTCGGATCGTGAAGATGTATGACTACATCAACTGCATTCTCATAACGCTTCCGCTTATGGTCTATGATGGTACATGCACGACACTCTCCCCTCTCGTTGCTATGCATATCTATGATCTTGCGTGTGCGTAGGAAAATTTTGAAATTACTACATTCCCCAATAGTGGCATCCGAGCCAGGTTTATGCGTAGATGTTATATGCACGAGTAGAACACAAAGGAGTTGTGGGCGTGGATATATACATATTGCTTGCCGTCAGTAGTTGATTCTTGGTTCAGCGACATTGTTGGATGAAGCGGCCCAGACCGACATTACGCGTACGCTTACGCGAGACTGGTTCTACCGATGTGCTTTGCACACAGGTGGCTAGTGGGTGTCTGTTTCTCCAGCTTTAGTTGAATCGGATTCAATGAACTGGGTTCTTTCTGAAGATGAAAAAGCAATCACTATACCGTGTTGTGGTTTTTGATGCGTAGCAGCCACGTAAAACTTGCAACAACAAAGTAGAGGACGTCTAACTTGTTTATGCAGGGTATGTTGTGATGTGATATGGTCAAGACATGATGCTAAATTTTATTGTATGAGATGATCATGTTTTGTAACACAGTTATCAGCAACTGGCAGGAGCCATATGGTCATCGCTTTATTGTACGAAATGCAATCGCCATGTAATAGCTTTATTTTATCACTAAGCGGTAGCGATAGTCATGGAGGCAATAGTTGGCGTGACGACAATGATGCTTCGATGGAGATCAGGGTGTCAAGCCGGTGACGATGGTGATCATGACGGTGCTTTGGAGATGGAGATCACAGGCACAAGATGATGATGGCCATATCATATCACTTATATTGATTGCATGTGATGTTTATCTTTTATGCATCGTATTTTGCTTAGATCCACAGTAGCATTATAAGATTATCTCTCACTAAATTTCGAGGTATAAGTGTTCTCCCTGAGTATGCACCGTCGTGAAAGTTCGTCGTGCCGAGACACCACGTGATGATCGGGTGTGATAAGCTCTACGTTCACATACAAACAGGTGCAAGCCAGTTTTGCAGATGCAGAATACTCGGGTTAAACTTGACGAGCCTAGCATATGCAGATATGCCCTCGGAACACTGAGACCAAAAGGTCGATCGTGAATCATATAGTAGATATGATCAACATAGTGATGTTCACCATTGAAAACTACTCCATCTCACGTGATGATCATACATGGTTTAGTTGATATGGATCACGTGATCACTTAGATGATTAGAGGGATGTCTATCTAAGTGGGAGTTCTTAAGTAATATGATTAATTGAAAATTAATTTATCATGAACTTAGTACCTGATAGTATTTTGCATGTCTATGTTATTGTAGATAGATGGCCCGTGATGTTGTTCCGTTCAATTTTTAAGGTGTTCCTAGAGAAAGAAAAGTTGAAAGATGATGGTAGCAATTACACGGACTTGGTTCGTAACTTGGGGATTATCCTCATTGCTGCACAGAAGAATTATGTCCTAGAAGCATCGCTAGTTGTACCACCCGCGCCAGCAACTGCAGACCTTGTGAATGCCTGGCAGTCGCGTGTTGATGACTACTCGATAGTTCAGTGTGCCATGCTTTATGGCTTAGAACCGGGACTTCAACGACGTTTTGAACGTCATGGAGCATTTGAGATGTTCCAGGAGTTGAAGTTAATATTTCAAGAAAATGCCCGGATTGAGAGATATGAAGTCTCCAATAAGTTCTACAGCTGCAAGATGGTGGAGAATAGTTCTGTCAGTGAATATACACTCAGAATGTCTGGGTACCACAACAACCTGTCTCAACTGGGAGTTAATCTTCCTGATGATAGTGTCATTGACAGAGTTCTTCAATCACTTCCACCAAGCTACAAGAGCTTTGTGATGAACTATAATATGCAAGGCATGAATAAGATGATTCCTGAGCTCTTTGCAATGCTAAATGCTGTGGAGGTAGAAATCAAGAAGGAGCATCAAGTGTTAATGGTCAACAAGACCACCAGCTTCTAGAAAAAGGGTAAAGGGAAGAAGGGGAACTTCAAGAAGAACGGCAAGCAAGTTGCTGCTCAAGTGAAGAAACCCAAGTCTGGACCTAAGCCTGCGATTGAGTGCTTCTACTGCAAAGGGACTGGTCACTGGAAGCGGAACATCCCCAAGTATTTGGCGGATAAGAAGGATGGCAAGGTGAACAAAGGTATATGTGATATACATGTTATTGATGTGTACCTTACTAATGCTCGCAGTAGCACCTGGGTATTTGATACTGATTCTGTTGCTAATATTTGCAACTCGAAACAGGGGCTATGGATTAAGCGAAGATTGGCTAAGAACGAGGTGACGATGCGCGTGGGAAATGGTTCCAAAGTCGATGTGATCGCGGTCGGCACGCTACCTCTACATCTACCTTCAGGATTAGTTTTAGACCTAAGTAATTATTATTTGGTGCCAACGTTGAGCATGAACATTATATCTGGATCTTGTTTGATGCAGGATAGTTATTCACTTAAATCTGAGAATAAAGGTTGTTCTATTTATATGAGTAATATATTTTATGGTCATTCACCCTTGAAGAGTGGTCTATTTTTGATGAATCTCGATAGTAGTGATACACATATTCATAATATTGAAGCTAAAAGATGCATAGTTGATAATGATAGTGCAACTTATTTGTGGCACTGCCGTTTAAGTCATATTGGTGTAAAGTGCATGAAGAAACTCCATTCTGATGGACTTTTGGAATCACTTGATTATGAATCACTTGGTACTTGCGAACCATGCCTCATGGGCAAGATGACTAAAATGCCGTTCTCCGGAACTATAGAGCGAGCAACAGATTTGTTGGAAATCATACATACTGATGTATGTGGTCGATGAATATTGAGGCTCGCGGCAGGTATCGTTATTTTTCTCACCTTCACAGATGATTTGACCAGATATGGGTATATCTACTTGATGAAACATAAGTCTGAAACATTTGAAAAGTTGAAAGAATTTCAGAGTGAAGTGGAAAATCATCGTAACAAGAAAATAAAGTTTCTACGATCTGATAGTGGAGGAGAATATTTGAGTTATGAGTTTGGTCTTCATTTGAAACAATGCGGAATAGTTTCGCAACTCACGCCACCCGGAACACCACAGCGTAATGGTGTGTCCGAACGTCGTAATCGTACTTTACTAGATATGGTGCGATCTATGATGTCTCTTACTGATTTACCACTATCGTTTTGGGGTTATGCTTTAGAGACGGCTGCATTCATGTTAAATAGGGCACCATCTAAATCCTTTGAGACGATGCCTTATGAACTGTGGTTTGGAAAGAAACCAAAGTTGTCGTTTCTTAAATTTTGGGGCTGCGATGCTGATGTGAAAGAGCTTGAACCTGATAAGCTCGAACCCAAATAGGAGAAATGTGTCTTCATAGGATACCCAAAGGAGACTGTTGGGTACACCTTCTATCACAGATCCGAAGGAGTTTCTCTTGAAAGAAGTGAGTGGGAGGAAAGTAGAACTTGATGAGGTACCTGTACCTGCTCCCTTATGGGAAAGTAGTTCATCATAGAAATCTGTTCCTGTGACTCCTACACCAATTAGAGAGGAAGCTAATGATGAAGATCATGTAACTTTAGATCAAGTTATTACCGAACCTCGTAGGTCAACCAGAGTAATATCCGCACCAGAGTGGTACGGTAATCCCGTTCTGGAAGTCATGTTACTTGACCATGACGAACCTACGAACTATGAGGAAGTGATGATGAGCCCAGATTCCGCAAAATGGCTTGAGGCCATGAAATCTGAGATGGGGTCCATGTATGAGAACAATATGTGGACTTTGGTTGACTTGCCTGATGATCGGCAAGCCATCCAGAATAAATGGATCTTCAAGAAGAAGACTGACGCTGACGGTAATGTTACTATCTACAAAGCTCGACTTGTTGTGAAAAGTTTTCGACAAGTTCAAGGAGTTGACTACGATGATACTTTCTCACCCGTAGCGATGCTTAAGTCCGTCTGAATCATGTTAGCAATTGACGCATTTTATGATTATGAAATTTGGCAAATGGATGTAAAGACTACATTCCTGAATGGATTTCTGGAAGAAGAGTTGTATATGATGCAACCTGAAGGTTTTGTCGATTCAAAGGATGCTAAAAAAGTGTGCAAGCTCCAGCGATCCATCTATGGACTGGTGCAAGCATCTCGGAGTTGGAATAAACGTTTTGGTTGTGTGATCAAAGCATATGGTTTTATACAGACTTTTGGAGAAGCCCGTATTTACAAGAAAGTGAGTGGGAGCTCTGTAGCATTTCTAATATTATTTGTGGATGACATATTGCTGATTGGAAATGACATAGAATTTCTGGATAGCATAAAAGGATACTTGAATAAGAGTTTTTCAATGAAAGACCTCGGTGAAGCTGCTTATATATTGGGCATCAAGATCTATAGAGATAGATAAAGATGCTTAATTGGACTTTCACGAAGCACATACCTTGATAAAGTTTTGAAGAAGTTCGAAATGGATCAAGCAAAGAAAGGGTTCTTGCCTGTGTTACAAGGTGTGAAGTTGAGTCAGACTCAATGCCTGACCACTGCAGAAGATAGAGAGAAAACGAAAGATGTTCTCTATGCTTCAGCCATAGGCTCTATCATGTATGCAATGCTGTGTACCAGACCTGATGTGTGCCTTGCTATTAGTTTAGCAGGGAGGTACCAAAGTAATCCAAGAGTGGATCACTTGACAGCGGTCAAGAACATCCCGAAATACCTGAAAAGGACTAAGGATATGTTTCTCGTTTATGGATGTGACAAAGAGCTCGTGGTAAACGGTCACGTCGATGCAAGCTTTGACACTGATCCGGATGACTCTAAGTGACAAACCGGATGCGTGTTTTTATTGAACAGTGGTGCTGTCAGTCGGTGCAGTTCTAAGCAAAGCGGCGTGGCAGGATCTAAGTGTGAAGCGGAGTACATAGCTGCTTCGGAAGCAGCAAATGAAGGAGTTCATATCCAATCTAGGTGTCGTACCTAGTGCATCGGGTCCAATGAAAATATTTTTTGACAATACTGGTGCAATTGCCTTGGCAAAGGAATCCAGATTTCACAAAAGAACCAAGCACATCAAGAGACACTTCAATTCCATCCACGATCAAGTCAAGGACGGAGACATAGAGATTTATAAGATACATACGGATTTGAATGTTGCTTACCCGTTGACTAAGCCTCTCTCACGAGCAAAACATGATCAGCACCAAGACTCCATGGGTGTTAGAATCATTACTATGTAATCTAGATTATTGACTCTAGTGCATGTGGGAGACTGAAGGAAATATGCCCTAGAGGCAATAATAAAGTTGTTATTTATATTTCCTTATATCATGATAAATATTTATTATTCATGCTAGAATTGTATTAACCAGAAACTTAGTACATGTGTGAATACATAGACAAACAGAGTGTCACTAGTTTGCCTCTACTTGACTAGCTCCTTGAATCAATGATGGTTATGTTTCCTAACCATAGACATGAGTTGTCATTTGATTAACGGGATCACATCATTAGAGAATGATGTGATTGACTTGATCCATCCGTTAGCTTAGCATGATGATCGTTTAGTTTGTTGCTATTGCTTTCTTCGTGACTTATACATGTTCCTATGACTATGAGATTATGCAACTCCTGAGTACCAGAAGAACACTTTGTGTGCTACTGCTACCTCTTGAGCACTGCGTTGGATTTCCTTGAAGAGGAAAGGATGATGCAACAAAGTAGCGTAAGTATTTCCCTTAGTTTTTGAGAACCAAGGTATCAATCCAGTAGGAGGCTGCACGCAAGTCCCTCGTACTTGCACAACACAAATAACTCCTCGCAACCAATGCGATAAGGGATTGTCAATCCCTTCACGGGCACTTACGAGAGTGAGATCTGATAGATATGATAGAATAATATTTTTGGTATTTTTGTGATAAAGATGCAAAGTAAAATAAAAGCAAAGTAAAAAGCAAAGGAAATAACTAAGTATTGAAATATTAATATGATGAAGATAGACCCGGGGGCCATATGTTTCACTAGTGGCTTCTCTCAAGAGCATAAGTATTTTACGGTGGGTGAACGAATTACTGTTGAGCAATTGACAGAATTGAGCATAGCTATGGGAATATCTAGGTATGATCATGTATATAGGCATCACGTCTGAGACAAGTAGACCGACTCCTGTCTGCATCTACTACTATTACTCCACTCATCGACCGCTATCCAGCATGCATCAAGAGTATTAAGTTCATGAAAAAGAGTAATGCCTTAAGCAAGATGACATGATGTAGAGGGATAAATTCATGCAATATGATCAAAACCCCATCTTCTTATCCTCGATGGCAACAATACAATATGTGCCTTGCTGCCCCTACTGTCACTGGGAAAGGACACCGCAAGATTGAACCCAAAGCTAAGCACTTCTCCCATTGCAAGAAAGATCAATCTAGTAGGCCAAACCAAATTGATAATTCGAAGAGACTCGCAAAGATAACCAATCATACATAAAAGAATTCAGAGAAAATTCAAATATTGTTCATAGATAATCTTGGTCATAAACCCACAATTCATCGGTCTCAACAAACACACCGCAAAAAGAAGATTACATCGAATAGATCTCCACAAGAGAGGGGGAGAACATTGTATTGAGATCCAAAAAGAGAGAAGAAGGCATCTAGCTAATAAGTATGGACCCGAAGGTCTGAGGTAAACTACTCACACTTCATCGAAGAGGCTATGGTGTTGATGTAGAAGCCCTCCGTGATGGATGCCCCCTCCGGCGGAGCTCCGGAACAGGCCCCAAGATGGGATCTCGTGGATACAGAAAGTTGCGGCGGTGGAATTAGGTTTTTGGCTCTGTATCTGATCGTTTGGGGGTATGTAGGTATGTATAGGAGGAAGGAGTACGTCGATGGAGCAACAGGGGGCCCACGAGGGTGGAGCGCGTGTCTGGGGGGGGGGGGTAGGCGCGCCCCCTACCTTGTGGCTTCCTCTATTTCTTGACGTAGGGGTCCAAGTCTCCTGAATCATGTTCAGTGAGAAAATCACGTTCCCGAAGGTTTCATTCCGTTTGGACTCCGTTTGATATTCGTTTTCTTCGAAACCCTAAAATAGGCAAAAAACAACAATTCTGGGCTGGGCCTCCGGTTAATAGGTTAGTCCCAAAAATAATATAAAAGTGGATAATAAAGCCCAATAACTTCCAAAACAGTAGATAATATAGCATGGAGCAATTGAAAATTATAGATACGTTGGAGACGTATCAAGCATCCCCAAGCTTTATTCCTGCTCGTCCTCAAGTAGGTAAATGATAAAAACAGAATTTTTGATGCTGAGTGCTACTTGGCATAATTTTAATGTACTTCTTCTTAATTGTGGTATGAATATTCAGATCCGAAAGATTCAGGATAAAAGTTCATATTGACATAAAAATAATAATACTTCAAGCATACTAACTAAGCAATTATGTCTTCTCAAAATAACATGGCCAAAGAAAGTTCATCCCTACAAAATCATATAGTTTAGTCATGCTCCATTTTTGTCACACAAGAATGCTCTCATCATGCACAACCCCGATGACAAGCCAAGCAATTGTTTCATACTTTAGTAATCTCAAACCTATGAACTTCCACACAATATATGAGCGCGAGCCATGGACATAGCACTATGGGTGGAATAGAATATGATGATGGGGGTTATGTGGAGAAGACAAAAAAGGAGAAAGTCTCACATCAACGAGGCTAATCAATGGGCTATGGAGATGCCCATCGATTGATGTTAATGCAAGGAGTAGGGATTGCCATGCAACAGATGCACTAGAGCTATAAATGTATGAAATCTCAACAAAAGAAACTAAGTGGGTGTGCATCCAACTTGCTTGCTCACGAAGACCTAGGGCACTTGAGGAGGCCCATTGTTGGAATATACAAGCCAAGTTCTATAATGAAAATTCCCACTAGTATATATGAAAGTGACAAAACAAAATACTCTCTATCATGAAGATTATGGTGCTACTTTGAAGCACAAGTGTGGCAAAGGATAGTAGCATTGCCCCTTCTCTCTTTTTCTCTTATTTTTTTCTTTTCTCTTTTTTTGGGCCTTCTCTTCTTTTTTTATGGCCTTTCTCTTTTTTTTTATTTCCTCACTTGGGACAATGATCATCACACTTCTATTTATTTACAACTCAATGATTACAACTCGATGCTAGAACAAAAGTGACTCTATATGAATTCCTCCGGCAGTGTACCAGGATTGCGATGAATCAAGAGTGACATGTATGAAAAATTATGAACGGTGGCTTTGCCACAAATACTATGTCAACTGCATGATCATGCTAAGCAATATGACAATGATGAATGTGTCATGATAGACGGAATGGTGGAAAGTTAAATGGCAATATATCTCGGAATGGCTATGGAATGGCATAATAGGTAGGTATGGTGGCTGCTTTGAGGAAGATATAAGGAGGTTTATGTGTGAAAGAGCGTATCATATCATGGGGTTTGGATGCACCGACGAATTTTGCACCAACTCTTAATGTGAGAAAGGGCAATGCACGGTACCGAAGAGGCTAGCAATGATGGAAGGGTGAGAGTGCGTATAATCGATGGACTCAACATTAGTCATAAAGAACTCACATACTTATTGCAAAAATTTACAAGTCATAAAAAACCAAGCAATAAACGCATGCTCCTAGGGGGATAGATTGGTAGGAAAACACCATCGCTCGTCCCCGACCACCACTCATAAGGAGGACAATCAAAGAACACCTCATGTTTCAAATTTGTTACATAATGTTTAGCATACGTGCATGCTACGGGACTTGCAAACTTCAACACAAGAATTTCTCAAATTCACAACTACTCAACTAGCACGACTTTGATATTATTACCTCCATATCTCAAAACAATCATCAAGCATCAAACTTTTCTTAGTATTCAAAAACACTCATAAGAAGATTTTTACTAATCTTGAACACCTAGCATATTAAGATTATTTAAGAAAATTACCATGCTATTTAAGACTCTCAAAATAATCTAAGTGAATCATGAGGGATCAATAGTTTCTATAAAACAAATCCACCACCGTGCTCTAAAAGGTATAAGTGAAGTATCAGAGCAAAACTATATAACTCAAATGATATAAGCGAAGCACATAGAGTATTCTAACAAATTCTAAATCATGTATGGCTCTATCAAAAGGTGTGTACAGCAAGGATGATTGTGGTAAACTAAAAAGCAAAGACTAAAATCATACAATACGCTCCAAGCAAAACACATATCATGTGGTGAATAAAAATATAGCTCCAAATAAAGTTACCGATAGAAGTAGACGAAAGAGGGGATGCCTTCCGGGGCATCCCAAGATTTGGCTTTTAGGTGTCCTTAGATTATCTTGGGGGTGCCATGGGAATCCCCAAGCTTAGGCTCTTGCCACTCCTTGTTCCATAATCCATCAAATCTTTACCCAAAACTTGAAAACTTCAGAACACAAAACTTAAAGTAGAAAATCTCGTGAGCTCCGTTAGCGAAAGAAAACAAAAGACCACTTTAAGATACTGTAATGAACTAATTCTTTATTTATATTAGTGTTAAAAATACTGTATTCCAACTTCTCTATGGTTTATAAACTATTTTACTAGCCATAGATTCATCAAAATAAGCAAACAACACACGAAAAACAGAATCTGTCAAAAACATAACAGTCTGTAGTAATCTGTAGCTAGCGCAAGATCTGGAACCCCAAAAATTCTAAAATAAATTGCTGGACGTGAGGAATTTATCTATTAATCATCTTCAAAAATAATTAAATAAATAGCACTTTCCAAATAAAAATGGCAGCAGTTCTCGTGAGCGCTAAAGTTTCAGTTTTTTACAGCTAGATATCAAGACTTTCCCCAAGTCTTCCCAACGGTTATACTCGGCACAAACACTAATTAAACATAAAAAACACAACCAAAACAGAGGCTAGGTAAATTATTTATTACAAAACAGGAGCAAAAAGCAAGGAATAAAAATAAAATTGGGTTGCCTCCCAACAAGCGCTATCGTTTAACGCCCCTAGCTAGGCATAAAAAGCAAGGATAGATCTAGGTATTGCCATCTTTGGTAGGCAATCCATAAGTGGCTCTCATAATAGATTCATAAGGTAATTTAATTTTCTTTCTAGGAAAGTGTTCCATGTCTTTCCTTAATGGAAATTGGAATCTAATATTTCCTTCCTTCATATCAATAATTGCACCAATCGTTCTAAGGAAAGGTCTACCAAGGATAATAGGATATGAAGGATTGCAATCTATGTCAAGAACAACAAAATCTACCGGCACATAATTTCTATTTGCGACAATAAGAACATCATTGATTCTTCCCATTGGTTTCTTAATAGTGGGATCCGCAAGGTGCAAGTTTAAAGAGCAATCATCAAAATCACGGAAACCTAACAAATCACACAAAGTCTTTGGAATCGTGGAAACACCAGCACCCAAATAACATAAAGCATAGAACTCATGATCTTTAATCTTAATTTTAATAGTTGGTTCCCACTCATCATAAAGTTTTCTAGGGATAGAAACTTCCAACTCAAGTTTTTCTTCATAAGATTGCATCAAGGAATCAACGATATGTTTAGTAAACGCTTTATTTTGACTATAAGCATGAGGAGAATTTAGCACGGATTGCAACAAGGAAATACAATCAATCAAAGAGCAATTTTCATAGTTAAGTTCCTTGAAATCCAAAATAGTGGGTTTAGCAACATCTAGGGTTTTAATTTCTTCAATCCCACTTTCATCAAATTTAGCATCAAGATCTAAAAACTTCAAATTTTTGGAACGCCTTCTAGGTAAAGGTGGATCATATTCAGTCCCATAATTATCAAGATTCATATTGCAAAACAAAGATTTAATAGGGGACACATCAATAACTTTTAGATCTTCATCTTCATTTTCATAGGAACTAGAAAAACACGCTCTTATAAAGGCATCTTTCTTAGCACGCATCCTAGCGGTTCTTTCTTTGCACTCATCAATGGAAATTCTCATGGCTTTGAGAGAATCATTGATATCATGCTTAGGAGGAATAGATCTAAGCTTTAAAGAATCAACATGAAGAGAAATTCTATCAACGTTCCTAGCCAAATCATCAACTGTAAGCAATTTTTCTTCAATCAAAGCATTGAAATTATTTTGTGAAGTAATAAATTCTTTAATATTAGATTCGAAATCAGAGGGCACCTTATTATAATTTCCATAACAATTGTTGTAGGAATTACCATAATCATTAGAGGGATTACTAGGATAAGGCCTAGGATTAAAATTTCCTCTATACGCGTTGTTACCAAAATTATTCCTACCAAAAAAATTCACATCCATAGATTCATTATTATTCTCAATCAAAGTAGACAAGGGCATATCATTAGGATCAGAAGAAACACTCTTACTAGAAAATAATTTCATAAGTTCATACATCTTTTCACTCAAAACATTAATTTCTTCTATCGCATGCACCTTTTTATTAGTAGATCTTTCAGTATGCCATTGAGAATAATTAACCATAATATTATCTAGGAGGTTAGTAGCTTCTCCTAAAGTGATTTCCATAAAAGTGCCTCCCACGGCCGAATCTAAAAGATTTCTAGAAGCAAAATTCAATCCGGCATAATTTTTTTGTATAATCATCCACAAATTCAAACCATGAGTAGGGCAATTACGTATCATTAATTTCACCCTCTCCCAAGCTTGTGCAACATGTTCATGACCAGGTTGCTTAAAATTCATAATATCGTTTCTAAGGGAGATGATCTTAGCGATAGGAAAATACTTAGAGATAAAATCATCTTTGCACTTGTTCCAAATATCAATACTATTTTTAGGCAAAGACGAAAACCAAGCTTTAGCACGATCTCTAAGCGAAAAAGGAAATAGATTCAACATAACAATATCATTGTCCACATATTTCTTCTTTTGCATATCACACAAATCAACAAAGCTATTTAGATGGGTAGCAGCATCTTCACTAGGAAGGCCGGAAAACGGATCTTTCATGACAAGATTCAGCAAAGCGGCATTAATTTCACAAGATTCAGCATCGGTAAGAAGAGCAATCGGAGTGCTAATAAAGTTATTGTTGTTGGTATTGGTAAAGTCACACAATTTAGTGTTATCTTGAGTCATCGTGACAAGCAAGCAATCCATCACACAAGCAAACAAAATGCAAGCAGGCAAAAAGAGGCAAATAGAGAAAGAGAGGGAGGATAGAGAGAGAGGGCGAATAAAACGGAAATGGTGAAGTGGGGGAGAGGAAAACGAGAGGCAAATGACAAATAATGTAATGCGGGAGATAAGGGTTGTGATGGGTACTTGGTATGTTGACTTTTGCGTAGACTCCCCGGCAACGGCACCAGAAATGGCTCGTTGTCGGAAGTCAAATCTTGACTTGTGCCAACCTCCCCGGCAACGGCGCCAGAAATTCTTCTTGCTACCTCTTGAGCACTACGTTGGATTTCCTTGAAGAGGAAAGGATGATGCAGCAAAGTAGCATAAGTATTTTTCTCGGTTTTTGAGAACCAAGGTATCAATCCAGTAGGAGGCTGCACGCAAGTCCCTCGTACCTGCACAAAACAAATAACTCCTCGCAACCAACGCGATAAGGGGTTGACAATCCCTTCACGGTCACTTACGAGAGTGAGATTTGATAGATATGATAGAATAATATTTTTGGTATTTTTGTGATAAAGATGCAAAGTAAAATAAAAGCAAAGGAAAAAAGCAAAGGAAATAACTAAGTATTGAAAGATTAATATGATGAAGATAGACCCGGGGGTCATAGGTTTCATTAGTGGCTTCTCTCAAGAGCATAAGTATTTTACGGTTGGTGAATGAATTACTGTTGAGCAATTGACAGAATTGAACATAGTTATGAGAATATCTAGGTATGATCATGTATATAGGCATCATGTCCGAGACAAGTAGACCGACTCCTGCCTGCATCTACTACTATTACTCCACTCATCGACCGCTATCCAGCATGCATCTAGAGTATTAAGTTCATGAAAACAGAGTAACGCCTTAAGCAAGATGACATGATGTAGAGGGATAAATTCATGCAATATGGTAAAAAAAACCATCTTGTTATCCTCGATGGCAACAATACAATACGTGCCTTGCTGCCCCTACTGTCACTGGGAAAGGACACCGCAAGATTGAACCCAAAGCTAAGCACTTCTCCCATTGCAAGAAAGATCAATCTAGTAGGCCAAACCAAACTGATAATTCGAAGAGACTTGCAAAGATAACCAATCATACATAAAAGAATTCAGAGAAGATTCAAATATTGTTCATAGATAATCTTGATCATAAACCCACAATTCATCGGTGTCAACAAACACACCGCAAAAAGAAGATTACATTGAATAGATCTCCACAAGAGAGGGGGAGAGCATTGTATTGAGATCCAAAAAGAGAGAAGAAGCCATCTAGCTAATAACTATGGACCCGAAGGTCTGAGGTAAACTACTCACACTTCATCGGAGAGGCTATGGTGTTGATGTAGAAGCCCTCCGTGATGGATGCCCCCTCCGGCGGAGCTCCGGAACAGGCCCCAAGATGGGATCTCGTGGATACAAAAAGTTGCAGCGGTGGAATTAGGTTTTTGGCTCCGTATCTGATCGTTTGGGGGTACGTAGGTATATATAGGAGGAAAGAGTATGTCGGTGGAGAAACAGGGGGCCCACGTGGGTGGAGGGCGCGCCTGGGGGGTAGGCGCGGCCCCTACCTCGTTGCTTCCTCCTTTATTTCTTGATGTAGGGTCCAAGTCTCCTGGATCATGTTCGGTGAGAAAATCACGTTCCCGAAGGTTTCATTCCGTTTGGACTCCGTTTGATATTTCTTTTCTTCGAAACCCTAAAATATTCCTTTTCATGGAGATTAGATCGATATATTGGAAGCCTATATTTGGACATCGGAATAGTTCTGGGTGAAATCGGGATTTTACCGGAGTACTAGGAGGTTACCGGAACTCCCCCGGTAAATTTATGGGCCTTATGGGGCCATAATGAAGAGAGAGAGAGAGAGAGGAGACCAGGGGAGGCCGCGCGCCTCCTCTCCCTCTGGTCCGAATTGGACTAGGAGGGGCGGCACCCCCCTTTCCTTCCTCCCTCTCTCCCCCTTCCTTCTCTCCTAGTGCAACAAGGAAAAGGGGAGGGATCCTACTCCCGATGGGAGTAGGACTCCTCCTGGCACACCCTTCCCCCTTGCTCCTTTATATACGGGGGCAGGGGTACCCCAAGACACACAAGTTGATCAGTTGATCTTTTAGCTGTGTGCGGTGCCCCTCTCCACCATAATCCACCTCGGTCATATCGTAGCGATGCTTAGGCGAAACCCTGCGTCGGTAGCATCATCATCACCATCATCACGCCGTCGTGCTGACAGAATTCTCCCTCGAAGCTCTGCTGGATCGGAGTTCGTGGGACGTCACCAAGCTGAACGTGTGCTGAACTCGGAGGTGCCGTATGTTCGGTACTTGGATCGTTTGGATCGTGAAGACGTACGACTACATCAACCGCGTTCTCTTAATGCTTCCGGTTACGGTCTACGAGGGTACGTGGATGACACTCTCCCCTCTCGCTGCTATGCATCACCATGATCTTGCGTGTGCGTAGGAAAATTTTGAAATTACTACGTTCCCCAACAGATGTATCCCGAAGTTCACACCCTTGCGGATGCTAATCTCCGTTTGAAGTGGTGTGGAGGCACAATGCTCCCCAAGAAGCCACTAGGGCCACCGTAATCTCCTCACGCACTCGCACAATGCAAGATGTTGTGATTCCACTAAGGGACCCTTGAGGGCGGTCACCGAACCCGTACAAATGGCAACCCTTGGGGGCGGTCACCAAACCCGTACACTTTGGGAACCCTTGGGGGTGGTCACCGGTACCCGTTAAATTGCTCGGGGCGATCTCCACAACTTAATTGGAGACCCCGACGCTTGCCCGGAGCTTTACACCACAATGATTGAGCTCTGAACACCACCAACCGTCTAGGGAGCCCAAGCACCCAAGAGGAACAAGCTCAAGGGTACCAAGCACCCAAGAGTAATAAGCTTCTCAACTTGGAACTTCCACGTATCACCGTGGAGAACTCAAACCGATGCACCAAATGCAATGGAAAGGGCACACGGAGTGCCCAAGTCCTTCTCTCTTAAATCCCACCGAAGCAACTAATGCTAGGGAGGAAAATGAGAGGAAGAACAAGAAGGAGAACACCAAGAACTAGATCCAAGGGGTTCCCCTCACATAGAGGAGAAAGTGATTGGTGGAAATGTGGATCTAGATCTCCTCTCTCTTTTCCCTCAAAAACTAGCATGAATCCATGGAGGGATTGAGAGTTAGCAAGCTCGAAGAAGGTCAACAATGGGGGAAGAACACGAGCTCAAAGGATAAAGTTCATTGGGGAAGAAGACCCCCTTTTATAGGTGGGAAAAGTCCAACTGTTATGCTCACAGCCCGCACGGAGCGGTATTACCGCTCGACCTCATGGTACTACCACAAGGGGTAGCGGTACTACTGCTTGTGATCGGTACTAAAAAATACATCTGTGCCTACCACCATTGGACTTGTGACGAGTTTTTGGTCCGTAGCGGTAGTACCGCCGTAGTAGCCATGGTAGTACCGCTCTCGAGAGGTAGTAAAAAATTACATCCGCTCTTGTCCGCGGTAGTACCGCTGCAGCCTTTTCAGAACAACCAAAACTGCCACAACTTCTACAAACTGACTCCGAATTCAAGGAAACCAAGTTTGTTGGAAAGCTAGCGACAAGGGAAAACACAATCTTGAAAGAACTAACAATAATAAGGAAATTCAAGAGAAAATGGTGAGAACCCTTCGTCAAAAAAGACCGGTAAAACCTCCAACACCGAAAACGCGATAGAAGAAGCATATGAAATCCGTTTTCGATGTACTAGAGCTTGTCACGAAGATAACCACAAGCTCTAAAATCTATAAAATACAAATAAGAATCAAGAAATATGATGCATGGATGCAATGGTTTGAGCTCTCGACAAACGATACGATCACGCTACTCACTTGAGAGCCCCCCTTGATAGTATGGCTATTGATCCTATAACCCGGTCTCCAAACTATCACCATGAGACCGGTAAAATACAAAACCTATCAAGGGCAAATCTTTGACTTGCATGAAGTCCACTTGAGCTAGATGATGATGATCTTGACTCCCTTAAGTTGGACCACCTTTCTTGATTGCGTTGGGTCAATGAAGACTAGATGATTTCTCCCCCATACTCCACTATGGGCGAGCCACTCTTCAGCACATCTTTACAAGTCCATTGACACCACAATGGACTGCAAGCATCAAGCAATTGATCTCTTTGTGATGCTCCACTTGAACTTGCGCACGGAATTCTTGATCATGATCACCACTTGATGTCATCCTCTCCATTGGTTGAGTGATATCTTCCTCTTGACGCAAGCCCATGAACACATACATAACCCCACATAGAACTCTCACATAGACCATGGGTTAGTACACAAAGCACAATGGACAATGCTTACCATACCATTAGATCACTTGATCCCACTCGGTGTATCTTCTACGCTTTGTGTGATGATCAACTTGACTCACTCTCTGTACTTAGTCTTGATCAACCTTGACTCTTTCCAACTCTATGACCAATCTTTGGATAATTCCTTAATACCACCTTGGTCAACTCATAAACTCCTTGAAACTAACACATGTACTTCAAGAAATGCCTATGGACAAATCCTCACACTGCCAGATTTACAAAAGGAGCTTGTGGTGGAAACAGATGCAAGTGCCATTGGCATCGGTGCGGTCCTTATGCAAGAGGGACACTCGATCGCTTATCTCAGCAAGGCATTGTCGCCGCGAAATTTGGGACTCTCGGCTTATGAGAAAGAATGTTTAGCGCTGTTGCTTGCGGTGGATAAATGGAGGCCCGACTTGCAGCACTCAGAATTCTTGATTAGAACATACCAGCGCAGTTTGCTTAATCAGACGGACCAACTTCTCAATACTCCTATCCAGCAGTGGGCCTTCACCAAGCTGGTAGGCCTCCAGTTCAGGATCCAATACAAACCAGGGATATCGAACAAAGCAGAGGATGCCTTATCTAGGCGGGTGCTAGATGCCAATGCTGAACTTGCAGCAATCTCGCTTTGCAAGCCGGTCTGGCTGGAGGCGATCACCAACAGCTACAAATAGGATCCGGTAGCACAACAACTGCTTACTCGGCTGGCTCTCACTGCAGACAAGGACGATGAGTTTACCCTTTAGGATGGGGTCATACGCTTCCAGAAGAGCATCTGGATTGGCAATGATGAGGGGATCCAAACATCGTTGATCCGGGCACTTCATGACAGCGCCACAAGGGGGGCACTCGGGATTCCACGCTACATACAACAGAGTTAAGTGTATATTCTTCTAGAAGGGCATGAACGGAATGGTGCAATAGTTTGTTTGGGGCCGCACCACCTACCAACAAGCAAAAACGGATTGCGTCTCCCCAGCCGGTCTGCTCCAGCCACTACCAATTCCAAAGTAGCCGTGGGAAGTGGTGTCGCTAGATTTCATTGAAGGACTACCAAAGTCGGGAGGATACGATGTGATACTGGTGGTGGTGGACAAGTTCTCCAAGTACGCTCACTTTATCGCAATGAAGCATCCCTTCACAGCTCTGACCGTTGCTACCACTTACATACAAAACATCTTCCACCTTCATGGACTACCCTTGGCAATCATCTTCGACCGGGACAGGATATTCACAAGCATTCTTTGGCAATAACTGTTCAGTCTCTCCAATACACAGCTCCAGACGAGTTCTTCCTACCACCCCCAAAAAGACGGCCAGACCGAGCGAGTGAACCAGTGCCTGGAAACATATCTCATATGTGTTATTCATTCATGCCCCGCTAACTGGATCAAATGGTTGTTCTTTGCAGAGTACTGGTACATCACGCACTGTTCAAGATATCTTCCGATATTCCGATAAATCGGCCGATTTATCGCTTACCGTTGTCTCACCGATAAGATAAATCGGCCGATAAATCAGCCGATATGGTGATAAATCGGCCGATATGCCAATAAATTGGCCGATTTAGCCCTTATCATGGGTCGACCGATAAGTTCCCGATAAGCGATATCACTAACATTGACAACACGTCTTACCACACAGCCCTGGGAAGAATACCCTACGGAGTATTCTACGGGACACTGCCAAGCGAATTCGGGGTTACACAAGTCGACATGTGCTCGGTTCCTGATTTGGCAGCATGGCAACAAGAGCGGGAGGTGATGAGAGAACTATTGCAGCAACAGTTGAAGAAAGCGCAAGACCGCATGAAGCAGCAAGCGGACACACCACACTAATAAGGAGTTCCAGGTTGGTGAGATGGTCTATCTCCAACTACAACCGTTTATCCAAATTCCTTGGCTCAGAGGCCATACCAGAAGCTGGCATTCCGGTACTATGGTCCATACAAGATTGAAGATCGCATTGGCGCAGTGGCGTACAGATTGGCATTGTCAGAGACCAGCAGAATCCACAATGTGGTACACATCTCCGAGCTTAAGCGTGCACTGGGTACCAGCGAGAGCGCGGATGCGCAGCTGCCGCCGTCCAACGACATCCTTCATGTACTTCATGTGCCACTCCAGGTAACTAAATAGCGTATTGTGCAGGTCCAAGGGAAAGCTACGGAGCGCGTGCTCGTGCAGTGGCATGATCTGCCGCCATCCCTCTCAACATGGGAAGATCCAAAGACCCTCCTTCTCTGTTTCCTGACGACACCGACTTGGGGACAAGCCGGACTTCAAGGGGGGGGGGAGGATGTCACGCCTGGCACTGGACCCCAGACCAGTGCGTGCTGCCTCGAACAGGCGGGCCCAGGCGACAGCGAGCCGGGCAAGGGCAAGACAGACTATCTCCAGATGAGCTATGGACGATTGGGTTAGCTGAGCTGTGGGGTGCGTGCATGGGTGGAGAGGAGTATATAGGCTCGGTGGGTGTGAGCCAAGAAAGGCATCGTTTGGAATCTGAACCAGACTGACAAGGAGAGCTGCTCTCTCTCTTAATACTTATTCCCTCCTCCTCTACCTACCCTGCTGTTCTTCCTCCCCTTCCTACCCCGATCCGATCTCGCCACTAGTGGTATGTTACAGAGCATTTGTCAGTACAATAGATGAGTAGAAGTACTTTGTGTTGGATCATTTCCAATCGCCTGACGGGCTCAACAAAGTTGGCAGTCGATGCTTCTATGCCCATTTCTCCTGTCATTTTTTTTTCTGCTTGCAGGTACGAGAATTATCTCTGGAAATATGTACACATTACGAAAATCAGAAGGAAATGTACCAGGAAGCACTGGTAGAAAAAGGGCCTGTTGTCCCGATTCGTAAGGGCCTTTTGTCCCGGTTCTGGAACCGGGACTAAAGGGTCGGTACTAATGCCCTGTCCCTTTAGTCCCGGTTCAATCCAGAACCGGGACAGATGGGCCTCCACGTGGCCTGTGCGCGGAGCCCAGGCAGGAGACCCTTTGGTCCCGGTTGGTGGCACCAACCGGGACCAATAGGCATCCATGCGTTAGCATTTCTGTGGCTGGGGTTTTTGTTTTTTTTGGGGGGGGGGGGGTTTGGGGGGTTTTTGGGGGTTAATTTAGGTGTTTCATATATTGTGTTAGCTAGCTATAATTAATAGAGAGAAGTGTCCTCTCTTATGTCCGTGCTTGGTCGACGCTACGTACTATACATACGTATAGAGAGGACTAGACACGCTAGCTAGCTAGTAAGCAAACGAAGGAAACAGAAGATCGTCATGAACATATATGCATACAGAGAGAAGTGATATCGACCACCTCTCCTTCTCCGAGAGATTGGTCGAACAACAAGTTCTCGTATATCTATCCGACACTACCGGCTACATATATACAATAATTATCTCTTACAAATATAATCATACGGACTCAGGGTCCACATAGTATTCTCCGTCTTCAGCGATCACGTGGTCAAGAAAGAATGTTGCCAATTCCTCTTGAATTGCTCGCATGCGAGCTGGTGCTAGGAGTTCATCCCGCTTCCAAAACATCTAATTTAAAGAAGGGGGTCAATACATATATATATATATATATGAATGAATGAAACTCAACACAAATGATGGTAATAAAATAAAATTGTGAATGTTGTTATTTACGTACTTCATATTGTTCGTCAGTGTAGCCCCGCTCACAGGTCGTGTGGCGGATGGACTCGCAAACGTAGTATCCACAGAAATCATTCCCTTGTTCCTGCCACAACCACTTTACAAGAAATAGAGGTCAATCAAACTGATAAGCAAGAATGCCAAATGGTATTGATGAAACTAGCGCTTGAATCACTAGTAGATGCGCGGAACATGCTACTATCGTACTTACTTTCGGGTGTCTAAATTGCAGCTCCTTCGGCAATCCCAGAGCTTTTCTGGTGAATTTTCTCCAAACCCTGCCGGAAAAAGAAAACAATTATTTGATATATCAGGAAACGAACAAAGTTGCTGATATGGTGGATAATGATCGATTTAACTTACTTCTCGAGTATTTGAGTCATGTCTGCATAGTCCTGGGGATCCTTTCGTCTTGAGTCTAAGACGGTTACTAGTCCCTGCTCAAGCTTAATCTCTAGGAGAATATAGTGGAAACTGCACACGCATGCATAACTCATCAATTACATTACTATAACCTTGACTAATATATAAGGGAAACCGAATACGCACAAGACAGTAACACTCACTTGAAGTTGTAAGGAAAGAGTATTATATCTTTGTTTTCATTTATTACCAACGATCGTAGCAAGTTGGCCTCGGTAGCTGCAGCATGAAATTTAACCTGAGTTGCATCTATGAGATATGTGTTAATGAACCCAATATCACCGACTTGTCTTTTCTTCAATTCGGCGATCTTCAATCTGCATAATATAGTGAGGATGATTATAAATACATGCAATGAAAGAGCTAAGCTATATAGAGAGACTTAATGACAGAAGTAGTACTACTTACAGACAGTAGCAGGCGACCGTTGTTTTATCGAGGGCCAATTGATTGAAAAACTGAAAGAACTCCTCAAATGGAACAGGCAACAGTTCAATTCCAACGAGGTCATGCTCCTTTTTAACTTTCACATACAAAGTACTCCACCCCCAGAGTCTCTGCAGATTTTCAAGTACCAATCATGCAATCTTCGCATCATCGTTGATAGAGATCTTTCATCTTTGACGAGAGGCTTCCCGTACTCGTATCTTTGTATCTGCACCTCCATGGGTTCATAATGTATATCGACGGGCAGGTAATCGGCAAGATTGCTATAACCGGGCACCATCCTCGGATCATTAGCAACGTTGTCGCTAGGCACCTTGAGTGGGGGGCACGATTGCTTCGCTTGTTCGCTGAGCTGGGCAATTTGTTTCCCAGCTCATCATTCTTTCAGCCTTTGATCACTGACAATACTTCCTTTCCAATAATGCGCTCATAGTTTCCTTTCGGCGGAGACTTGGGTGGTTTTGTCAAGGCAGCCAGAGAGCGCTTCGCTTTCACCGGATCTACCTTCTCCTTCGGAAGTGGATGTCTCTTTGCTTTCAACCCTTGAAACCAGTTATCCACTTCGGTTCGTGCGATCTCGGCGTTCTCCTCCGGGGTCCTCTCGTATGGTAACTTCTCTAGAGTCTTTAGAGAAGGACCGAATCTGTATGTCCTCCCGCCTCTGGCTGTACTGCTAGACGCCAGCCGAGCAGATGGAGCAGTTGTCTTCTTTACTTGCTTACGAGGCGGAGGAGAAGGACTACGACGCGCCGGAGCAGCCGGAGCGACGGTAGGTCTCTTCCACCCTTGCTGACGAGGCGGAGAAGGAGGAGGCTGGCTGCTCGGGCGCGTCGGCGCAGGCGGAGAAGGAGGCGGAGTGCTGCCACGCGCTGGAGAAGGAGCCGGTCGAGTGCCCTGATCGTCACTCGCCGGAGGAGGAGGCGGTGGACGAGGCGGAGTGCCCTGACTCGCCGGAGGAGGAGGCGGTGGAGGAGGCGGAGTGCCCTGACTTGCCAGAGGAGGAGGAGGAGGCGGAGGCGTCCAGTTCGGAAGGTTGATGAGCTCCTTCCGCCATAGGCATGGAGTCTTCAGAGCAGACCCCAGCCTAGTCTCCCCTTCACCGGTAGGGTGGTCAAGCTAGAGGTCCTCAAATCCCTCCATTATTTCATCCACCATCACCCTAGCATATCCTTCTGGAATCGGCCGGCAGTGAAAAGTTGCGCCGGGTTCAGTAGGATAAACAGAGCCAACAGCCGCCTTGACCTTCAAATTCATCCATTGCGTCATAAGGTGGCAATTTTGAGACTCCGTGATAGCATCCACGGGATAGCTGGCAGGAGCCGTCAACGCATGCTCCGGCTGAAGCAACTCGGTGGAAGCCACGCTGCTTCTCCGCTGAGATGGCGGGGTAGCTTCGGGGGAAGCTTCGGCAGTACGTTTGCTGCGATTTGCTTCTCGTTCCTCTATTGCTTGTACCCTTGCTTGCAGCGCCTGCATTTGGGTCTGCTGCACTTTTTTCCTCCTCTCATGGGATTTGTAACCGCCTGCGTCCGGAAACCCAACCTTCCACAGAATGGAGCCTGGCATGACTCGTGTCCGTCTAGGGTGCTCAGGATTCCCGAGGGCCATTGTGAGCTCGTCGTTCTCTCTGTCTGGAAAGAACGTCCCTTGCTGCGCTGCTTCGATATAGTGTTGAAGCTTCCTGACTGGTATGTCCATTTGATCGTTCGTCCGAATGCACTTCCCTGTTACAGGGTCCAAGGTTCCGCCAGCCCCGAAGAACCAAGTCCGGCAACGGTCTGGCCAGTTAATTGTCTCTGGTTCAATCCCTTTATCAACCAGATCATTCTCAGTCTTGGCCCACTTAGGCCGGGCTATGAGGTAGCCACCTGACCCCGTGCGATGGTGATGCCTCTTCTTCGCAGCATTTTGCTTGTTTGTCGCCGACATCTTCTTACTCTTTTCTGATGTCTTGTGGGCCACAAATGCGGGCCAGTGATCTCTGATCTTCTCATATCTGCCCTTGAATTCCGGTGTCTCATTATTTTCGACAAACTTATTCAGCTCTTTCTTCCACCTCCTGAATAGTTCTGCCATCCTCTTAAGAGCAAAAGACTTGATTAATTGCTCTTTAACTGGCTTCTCTGGATTATCCTCTGGCGGTAGGGTGAAATTTGACTTCAGCTCAGTCCAAAGATCATTTTTCTACATATAATTGACATAAGACACCTCAGGGTCTTCTGTAGCCGGCTTAAACCATTGCCGGATGCTGATCGGGATCTTGTCCCTAACCAAAACCCCGCACTGAGCAACAAATGCGCTCTTTGTCCGGAGGGGATCAATCGGTTGGCCGTCGGGCGCGATTGCGTGGCTATGTAACCATAATATGGTCCGTAGTCAAGTTCCCATATGTCCACTATGTAACCATAATATGTGTCCTTTCCGCTCTCGGTTGCTGCATCAAAGCGGACACCGCTGTTTTGGTTGGTGCTCTTTTGATCTTGGGCGATCGTGTAAAATGTATTCCCATTTATCTCGTATCCTTTGTAAGTCAATACAGTCAAAGATGGTCCCCTGGACAACAAGTACAACTCATCACAAACAGTGTTGTCACCTCTGAGACGTGTTTCCAACCAACTGCTGAAAGTCCTAATGTGTTCACATGTAATCCAGTCGTCGCACTGCTCTGGGTGTTTGGAGCGCAGACTGTTCTTGTGTTCATCGACATACGGGGTCACCAAGGTAGAGTTCTGTAGAACTGTGTAGTGTGCTTGAGACCAAGAATATCCGTCCCTGCATATTATTGAGTCTCTTCCAAGAGTGCCTTTTCCAGTCAGTCTCCCCTCATACCGCGATTTAGGGAGACCTATCTTCTTAAGGCCAGGAATGAAGTCAACACAAAACCCGATAACATCCTCTGTTTGATGGCCCATGGAGATGCTTCCTTCTGGCCTAGCGTGGTTACGGACATATTTCTTTAGGACTCCCATGAACCTCTCAAAGGGGAACATATTGTGTAGAAATACGGGCCCCAGGATGACAATCTCGTCGACTAGATGAACTAGGACGTGCGTCATGATATTGAAGAAGGATGGTGGGAACACCGGCTCGAAACTGACAAGACATTGCACCACATCACTCCTTAGCCTTGGTACAATTTCTGGATCGATCACCTTCTGAGAGATTGCATTGAGGAATGCACATAGCTTCACAATGGCTAATCGAACGTTTTCCGGTAGAAGCCCCCTCAATGCAACCGGAAGCAGTTGCGTCATAATCACGTGGCAGTCATGAGACTTTAGGTTCTGAAACTTTTTCTCTGGCATATTTATTATTCCCTTTATATTCGACAAGAAGCCAGTCGTGACCTTCATACTGAGCAGGCATTCAAATAAGATTTCTTTCTCTTCTTTCGTAAGAGCGTAGCTGGCAGGACCTTTATACTGCTTCGGAGGCTTGCCGTCTTTTTCGTGCAAACGTTGCAGGTCCTCCCATGCCTCAGGTGTATCTTTTGTCTTCCCATACACACCCAAGAAGCCTAGCATGTTCACGCAAAGGTTCTTCGTCACGTGCATCACTTTGATTGAGGAGCGGACCTCTAGGTCTTTCCAGTAGGGTAGGTCCCAAAATATAGATTTCTTCTTCCACATGGGTGCGTGTCCCTCAGCGTCATTCGGAATAGCTAGTCCACCGGGACCCTTTCCAAAGATTACGTAGTGTAAATCATCGACCATAGCAAGTACGTGATCACCGGTACGCATGTCGGGCTTCTTCCGGTGATCTGCCTCGCCTTTGAAATGCTTGCCTTTCTTTCGACATTGATGGTTGGTCGGAAGAAATTGAAGATGGCCCAGGTACACATTCTTCCTGCATTTGTCCGGGTATATACTTTCAGTGTCATCTAAACAGTGCGTGCATGCGTGGTATCCTTTGTTTGTCTGTCCTGAAAGGTTACTGAGAGCGGGCCAATCTTTGATGGTCACGAAGCAAGCACATTCTTGCTGAAGGAAAAACCCTGGAAGTGGATATACCTTTGTCGACAGACGATTTTATAGGAGTTTACGCAAAACTGAGAGTTGTGAAGGAACGATAGATGTTTGTCTGGCTTGCAGAATCTATGGATTTATCCGAACTTGGTTCGTCGACAAGAGAAATTCTACAATGCTTGTGAGGATGACCGAGTGTTAGAATGCGAGATTCGCTAAACTGTATACAAGGTAATGATTTGGGTGCGGGATGGATTGATCACCATACCGACTTACTCTTATTGTTCGCCTTGCTATATGGAATGGTAAATCTGAGTGACTTACCTATAGTAGAGAGACGACGATGAAAACCTTGTTTAAACCTTAGAATGGTATAGCAATTTTTTTCCATTGTACAAGGCAGCTTTTGCCAACCGTAGGTTATACGGTGAGGTTCAACCCAGACCCATTTCCTGCAGGAGAAACCATAAATTGTTGACCACCATGAGATATCGATAGTTGTTTAGTTTTGGCACTAGACCCGTCAGCTAAGAAGACCCAGTCTCGGAATAACCTTACCAAAGAAAAGGACAGAAGAATTGAGGAAAAGGTTATGCCACTACCTGAAGAGCTCAGAGAAGGAATTTTCTCGAGGATCTGAGAAGCCCGACACTGTCAAGAATAAGGATGGAGTATATGAGTTTTGATGGAATAGTAACCATGCTTCTAAGGGTGGTAGCACCCCAGACCCCTTTAATGATCGATGGATTTTGAGGAGACCCCCAAAACCCTAACCTTTTTCTTTCTAGCCTCTCCGAATCTCGAGGACGAGATTCATTTAAGGGTGGTAGGTTTGTAACATCCCAAAATTCTAAATTTTGGAATGTTATAAACAAATAGATAGATTTGATTGATTGTTGATTGATTGTCTGAAAGTGAGTGAATTCGAAACTTCTGAAAGTTAAATGAGAGGGAATAAAAGGACTTTCCCAAACTTTCATATTTGCTTTCTGATCTCCATGAATTCAAATTCTTTTCAACACGAAACCCTGGAGAGAAGATGACATGACTTCTTCCATTTATTTAAAATGACAAGGGGTGTAGAAAACATTTGAATTTCATTTGGAAAATATTTCCACTTCTGAAACTTCATGCAACTCAATGATTTTCATGAGAGAAGATAAAATGACTTCTTCAAATTATGAAATATGAGTTGGGAGTTTCAAAGAAATTAAATTCAAAGTTCTTTTGGAATTAATTTTCAATTTAGAGTTATTTGAGTTTTATTCAAATTATTTTTCTCCAAAAATAAAATATATGGAAATTAGGGTAACATGATTCCCTACAACAGAAAATTGGAGAGAAATAAATTTGAAATCATTTTGATATTTTTAAAATGATTTTAGTTGGATTTTATTAGACCAGGAGCACTGTTTGAGTTATTAGAAATTGTGTGTATTTTATTAAATGCTAGAAAAATGTTCATGTTGTTGGAAATCTTTTTCTGAAAATTTTGATATATTATATGCCTATATAATATTTTGCTTTATTTTTCTTTGTCTTTTTTTTCTCTCTGTTAAAAAAAACTCTTCGAACAGTGCCAGGCCGAAGCCCAGCACTGCTCTCCCTCTCTCTCTCTCCGCGCCAGGCCAGCCGGCCCAGCCCGCGTCGCCCCGTCCCCGACCTCCGCTCGGTCTCCCGGGCCAGCACGGGAGCGCCGCCGCCGCCATGGACTCCGCGTCCTCCTCGTGCCCCCTCGCCCAAGGAAGGCCTCGGCCTCGTGCCTTTATAAGGACGGCCCCGGACCCCGCCTCCCTCTCCTCCCCGCCTCTCGCCGCCGCAACCGCCGCCATCGCCGGACGCCGGAGCCGCCCGCGCCGCGCCCCTCTGCTGCCTAGCCGCGCGCCGCCTCGCCTCGCTGCCGCCTCTGCTGCCTCGCCGCGCGCCGCCCCGCCTTTGCCGCTCGCCGCCGCCGCCCCGCGCCACCCTGCCTCGCCGCGCTCGCCGGAGCTGCCTCGCCGCCCTCGCCGGAGATCCGCCGCCGGTTCCTCACCGAAGAACCGCCCCAAACCGGTATAAAACCGCCCCGGTCCGGTTTATTTTTCCTTTATTTCGGTTTTCGTTTTAAAAAAAACGGTTTAGTTTTTTTTTGATTGATCTATTTAGAGAACGTTCGCTGGTTAGGTATAGAAAACGAACATTCACCTTTTAGGTTTTTTTTCTTTCTTTCTTTCTTTTTCTGTAATTTCTGTCCAGGGACCTATTTGTAGTAGTTTCTTTTACAGAATAGTCCCTGTACTTCAAACGACTATAACTTTTTACTCGTTAGTCCAAATCCAACGAAACCAACGCTCACATCTTCGTTATGATCCCCTCTATTCGGATAAACAACTTAAACATGTTTTTGAAAAGTTTAATATTTGAATTAGATCAGATTTGAATTCAAACTTCATTTGATCATAACTTAAGTTTCGTAGCTCCGTTTGAGTTGATTCTTTTTGCAAATCGAAGCTCTTGACCTAAACATTCTAATAAGGCCAAATTCATATAATTTTGGTGCTGTTAGAAATTGTCTTATGTTGGAAGAGTTATTTGCTTGGTTTTGATGTTTTCTGAATCGTCTTCTTCGATCTTTTTGATCTTTTGAGTGATTGCTTATGTATGGTTACTATTGCTTGCTTACGATAGATCGACCGGAGTGTGACGAGTAGAACTATCAAGAGTTTTGAGTGCGAATCGTCTTCATCAACATTGCAGGCAAGTTCACACTTTGATCATACCTTTTCTACAACCCAGTTTTATTGCATTAGATCAATCCTCACACATTGCATGATTAGGATCTAATTAAATTGTGGGATGGGAAGTAGATGAGGTAGTACCTATTACCTGTATTATTATGAAACCTTTGGGAGTTACTTCTACGTTTGCTTATTATGCCATGCTATGCTAGTAGACGTGGATTGGGTGACTGATATCCATGACAGATGTGAGATTGATAATTTAATGGTTTATCTAAGGTGGCAACTTAAACACACATCTGGGTGGATTGAGGCACCTGATGTCTATCAGGACTTGCCTGTTTCTTTTGGACCACCACCCAGGCTCAAAGGGATCATAAGATATTTCATGCTAGAAACTTTTCGTGTGCAGCCACAAGCCATTATGGGCTCTGGCATAGTTGACTAAGTCGTGCGAACTCTTACAGGGGTAGACTAGCAGATGTAGGGGATGTAGGTGGTACGGTCTACCCTAACGTAAGGTGCTAGCACTTCTGAAAGACTGTGTCTCGGTCATCTGTCTTCTCAAACACCATGTAGTGCGAGAAATCAAACGGAGGCGAACGAGTCTTGTGGGGAAAAGTGCGCAAACCTCTGCAGAGTGTATAAACTAATCATGATTAGCCATGTCCCCGGTTATGGACATCTTGAGTATCTAGTTCTTGGATTATCCTGTTGATCTCATCACGTTACTTTAAATGAATATTGTTGGGTTTAATGATGTTACTTAATTGGGATTGAGAATGCTGTTAACCATTCTCAATGTTCAACAACCACCATGATAGTAATTAAATTTATTCCTTTGAGTAGGGAAAAATTGGCTTTACGCAAAAACCTTATAACCATAGAGCTTTTCCACCAGCCAAATATGCATGTAGTGATAGCCATTGTTCATCATTCTCTATGGTGTGAATTTGCCAGTACATTCAATGTACTGACCCGTTTCGGGCTGCAACGTCTCATGTTGCAGGATTATCTTACGACGAGTAAGTGATACGTTAGGGTTACGATTTCTACACTCAACTTTGCCGTTGGTGTTGATGGGAATCCACAACCTTGTTGCTTCCGCTATATGGATTGAGGTAATAGTATTTACGTTACTTTATACATGTGATTTACCTCTGTTATAAATCCTTCGAGTACTGTGTGTGTCAGCATACCGATCCAGGGAGGACACTTAAGCACAGAGACTTGATCCATTCGGGTCAGGTCGCTACAAGATGGTATCAGAGCACATGTTGACTGTAGGACGTGACCCTAGAAAATGGCAAGCCCATAGCAAAGATTTTTCTCTACAACTTTCCCTTTCAAAAAGATCTTTTACCTCTTTTCTCTTCTGAGCTTATTCAAAAATTCTCTTTAGTGAGACCATACCCCTTTCCTTTTTTGACCACTCGAAGATTCCACTGATGAGACCACTCCAAGAAGTATAAGATATCAGAGAACCACAACCACTTCGGAATGAAGAGGATTTTACCATACATTATGATAATGGAAACTATAGCTGTTGAAGACTCTGAAGACTAGGAGAATTGGAGGCTCTGAAGAATTCCCAGATTTATATGACCTAGGAAGCTACCCTTATGGAACTTGGCAGACTATGGAAGTTGTCAATACCCGAGATCAAGGTGTGTTGGAGAAAGACCGGAACATGGAGCATAGAACTCAAAGTTTTGTCAAGGAAAACCCCAATGCAGGAGATATCAACTGGCAAGATAGCTCATGGCAATGACAAGCAGAAACACGGTTATCCGTGATGTCATCACCATTGATACTATGGTCACCGAGCTGAGCTAAGCATGCATTCCTTCGAAAGGATTGGATGGTAGAAGGCTGATGGAGCATCTATCAGCAAAGGATGCAGTTTTAAACTTAGCTGGTGTATCACCAAGATCTGGAGTAGTACATCAAGAAGTTAAAATGGAGCTCTAGGAAGTCGTATTAGACAAGGAAGTATTTCATGAGGAACTTAGGTCCAAGAAGCTGAAGTAGCAAGCTAGAGGAGAAAAACTCGAGAAACCGGAGGTTCGTCAGGAACGGAAGGACAGTAGTACCATGGTTCATGCCAATGTTGAAACCCAGAAGTTTGAAATGCAACTCTGGAATATTAAAGGATGTCACGAGAGATTTCACGTCAACGGAGATGATCTGGCAAAAGAACTTGAGAAGGACAAGCATGATGGGAAGAAGCCATCAGAGACATAAACAAGACTTGAAGAGTTGGCGATTTTGAAGATTTATTGACCCTTAGAAGACCAAACCCCTGTTTTATACCCACGTTAGATGCGACGATTGTGAGCTGTCATTTGTTTGATGTTTTTCGACAGCCACAACAAAAAAATCTGTCTTTTCAAAACTTTTGTTTGTATTGTGTGTATCCCTCTCCCTCTCTCTTATCTTACCCCAAACCCACATGGACCCAATAGAGGATCAATGGAGATGAGCTTGTATTTTTTGGACCGATGTGTCAATTGGAGACAGACCGATGGATACAGAACATGGAGGATCATATGGAGAACAACCCTATAGTCGGAAAGGATATGGCCCAGCATGCTCTTCAATGCTTTGAAAGAGGTGCTGCTACTTGGTGGAGGATGTACCAAACCATAAATGGATGGCAAGGAGTAACCACTTGGAAAGAATTTAAGTTGACTCTGCCAAAGTCTCGGCTTGTGTCCCAGAATTTGAAGCCTTATGGGAAGGATATGAAGAAACCTTGTGCATGCAAGATTTGTGGAGAAATAGGACACACCCATAAAGAACACAAGGATGAATGCCCTAATTGTGAAGGAAGTCACCCAGCTGAAGGATGCCCAACTAGGCAGATCACTTGTTTCTTGTGTGAAGGGACTACCCACTACCCTGCTCAGTGTCACATTTACCCCATGGTACAAAGAACCATCCAGCAGAAGAAAGAAGCAACGAGAGGAGCCCTTATGGAAAGTTTAGAAGAACCTGTGATGAAGTAAGATGTGGAGGACACACCCAAAGAAGAACCAATTAAACCCTGCACCAAGTCATGCTATTCATGTGGAGAAGAAGGACACATCTCCCAAAATTGTTTGAATGGGGATCTAGTAGAATTCCTGACAGAGGAAGTAGAATATGACCCACAGGAAATAGAAGCCATGATTGGAATGGAAAAGTCCAGGAAGAGAAACCGATTGGATCCCAGGAGGAACCTGAGTCATATCACCTGTTACAGGTGCAAGGAGTCAGGGCACTACCTCAACAGTTGCCCAAAAAGAAAACCTCGAGACTTGCCGGAAGTAATATGTTTTAGTTGTAATGGAGCAGGGCACTTCGCCAGAGAATGCCCCAAGGAGAAGGAAACTTGTGCTAGATAGTTGAGTTTGCAACAAAAGAAATGGAGTAGTAGAAGTGAGAACATTTTTCTTTTATATTGAGGTGTTGAGTTGAGACATGTAATGGAGAAGCGAGAGATTGTAAACATTTGAGAATGAATAAAGTAGCATCCTTGGTACTGATATGGATTTTATGAGTTGTTACTCCGTGAAGAAGGATTTTGACCATTTTGAGGATAAGAGAAATATGGTCTATGGAATATTGGAGCATTTTAAGGGTGGTAGTACCCTGTAAGAACCGTTGACCCCTGGAAAAGATAAGGATACTCCACTGAGTAGATTTCGGACAAAATGAATACGAGTTTTGTCTTGATATGTGTGATACCCCAAGAGTATGTGGGATGAAGTTGGAGATCATCAGTTGTTTGGACCAAATGTGATCAAGGAGTCAGAAGAGAATGTTAAGTTGATTCGAGATAGACTAAAGGTAGCTCAGTCCAGGCAGAAGAGTTATGTAGACTCAAAAACTCAAGGAGGTAGTCTATGAAATTGGAGACCGAGCATGTCTTCATGGGTTCCCTCTGCGAGGAGTTAAACGAATTGGAGTTAAGGTAAAGTTAGCCCCGAGATTTGTAGGACCATACCGAGTTTTGGAGCGTATGAGAGCAGTGGCCTACAAGTTGGAGTTATACGAAGGACTGTCAGGAGTTCAGGATGTGTTTCACGTTTCCCAGTTGAAGAAGTGCCATGCAGAGATGGCCAATATTCCCCTGTAAGGACGCTTGACCGCGGAAAGGATAATGATGTTCCACGAAGTGGAATATGGACTTCATAAGTATAAGTTTTTATCTCGGTATGAGGGATATCCCATGAGGATGAAGAGATGAATTACTATTGGATATAAAGGAGGTATGATGTCGGAAATATGGATCAATGGAAACTCCATGCTGAGTCTGAGTAATCATGTCCTAGTTTGGTGCCAATAGAAGGAAAGAAGACAATACAATTGGATGGATTCTAAGTATGCTAGGAAGCTGGAAGTTGGATGTTGGAATAGCGATAAGTTGCCCGATGATAAGTTCAAGGACTACAAGTGATGAGATGGGCCATAACCCACAGGCCCCAGGACCTGCCAAGACATTCTTGCTGAAGGAAAAACCCTGGAAGTGGATATACCTTTGTCGACAGACGATTTTATAGGAGTTTACGCAAAACTGAGAGTTGTGAAGGAACGATAGATGTTTGTCTGGCTTGCAGAATCTATGGATTTATCCGAACTTGGTTCATCGACAACAGAAATTCTACAATGCTTGTGAGGATGACCGAGTGTTAGAATGCGAGATTCGCTAAACTTTATACAAGGTAATGATTTGGGTGCGGGATGGATTGATCACCATACCGACTTACTCTTATTGTTCGCCTTGCTATATGGAATGGTAAATCTGAGTGACTTACCTATAGTAGAGAGACGACGATGAAAACCTTGTTTAAACCTTAGAATGGTATAGCAATTTTTTTCCATTGTACAAGGCAGCTTTTGCCAACCGTAGGTTATACGGTGAGGTTCAACCCAGACCCATTTCCTGCAGGAGAAACCATAAATTGTTGACCACCATGAGATATCGATAGTTGTTTAGTTTTGGCACTAGACCCGTCAGCTAAGAAGACCCAGTCTCGGAATAACCTTACCAAAGAAAAGGACAGAAGAGTTATTTGCTTGGTTTTGATGTTTTCTGAATCGTCTTCTTCGATCTTTTTGATCTTTTGAGTGATTGCTTATGTATGGTTACTATTGCTTGCTTACGATAGATCGACCGGAGTGTGACGAGTAGAACTATCAAGAGTTTTGAGTGCGAATCGTCTTCATCAACATTGCAGGCAAGTTCACACTTTGATCATACCTTTTCTACAACCCAGTTTTATTGCATTAGATCAATCCTCACACATTGCATGATTAGGATCTAATTAAATTGTGGGATGGAAAGTAGATGAGGTAGTACCTATTACCTGTATTATTATGAAACCTTTGGGAGTTACTTCTACGTTTGCTTATTATGCCATGCTATGCTAGTAGACGTGGATTGGGTGAGTGATATCCATGACAGATGTGAGATTGATAATTTAATGGTTTATCTAAGGTGGCAACTTAAACACACATCTGGGTGGATTGAGGCACCTGATGTCTATCAGGACTTGCCTGTTTCTTTTGGACCACCACCCAGGCTCAAAGGGATCATAAGATATTTCATGCTAGAAACTTTTCGTGTGCAGCCACAAGCCATTATGGGCTCTGGCATAGTTGACTAAGTCGTGCGAACTCTTACAGGGGTAGACTAGCAGATGTAGGGGATGTAGGTGGTACGGTCTACCCTAACGTAAGGTGCTAGCACTTCTGAAAGACTGTGTCTCGGTCATCTGTCTTCTCAAACACCATGTAGTGCGAGAAATCAAACGGAGGCGAACGAGTCTTGTGGGGAAAAGTGCGCAAACCTCTGCAGAGTGTATAAACTAATCATGATTAGCCATGTCCCCGGTTATGGACATCTTGAGTATCTAGTTCTTGGATTATCCTGTTGATCTCATCACGTTACTTTAAATGAATATTGTTGGGTTTAATGATGTTACTTAATTGGGATTGAGAATGCTGTTAACCATTCTCAATGTTCAACAACCACCATGATAGTAATTAAATTTATTCCTTTGCAGTAGGGAAAAATTGGCTTTACGCAAAAACCTTATAACCATAGAGCTTTTCCACCAGCCAAATATGCATGTAGTGATAGCCATTGTTCATCATTCTCTATGGTGTGAATTTGCCAGTACATTCAATGTACTGACCCGTTTCGGGCTGCAACGTCTCATGTTGCAGGATTATCTTACGACGAGTAAGTGATACGTTAGGGTTACGATTTCTACACTCAACTTTGCCGTTGGTGTTGATGGGAATCCACAACCTTGTTGCTTCCGCTATATGGATTGAGGTAATAGTATTTACGTTACTTTATACATGTGATTTACCTCTGTTATAAATCCTTCGAGTACTGTGTGTGTCAGCATACCGATCCAGGGATGACACTTAAGCACAGAAACTTGATCCATTCGGGTCAGGTCGCTACAATATAATTAAGTGTCCAAATTAATAGAAGTTCATCATCACATTAAGACCAAAGTGCGTACATAGTTCTCGTCTAACAACATATAGCTCTCCAGAGCATCTAATTAATTAAACCATACATTGAAACTATGTAAAATATTTCAATGTGAAAACAAATACGATCATAATCGCAACCAAGGTAACAATTGCTCCAACGGCATAATGATACCAAGCCTCGGTATGAATGGCATATTCTCTAATCTTTCTAATCTTCAAGCGCATTGCATTCATCTTGATATTGTGATCATTGACGACATCCGCAACATGCAACTCCAATATCATCTTCTCCTCCTCAATTTTTTTTTATTTTTTCCTTCAACAAATTGTTTTCTTCTTCAACTAAATTTAACCTCTCGACAATAGGGTCGGTTGGCATTTCCGATTCACATACATCCTACATAAATAAAATCTATGTCACGTTGGTCGGCATAATTTTCATAAACAATAAATAAACCAATAGTTATAAAGATAATATATATACCACATCCGAATCATAGACAGGACGAGGGACGACGGGGGCGGATACCAAAACCATCGCACTATATAAGATGCAATAATAAAAGTAAGAAAATAATACAAGTATCTATGTAAACATACAAGTAAGAATATTTTTCTTTTCAGAAAGAAGATAAGAACAAGAGGCTCACCACGGTGGTGCCGGCGATGAGCTCGGCGCGGGTGATCGACGGCGGTGAAGACGTGGACGGGGCGTGACGGACCGCTAAACCTAGACAAATATTATGGAAAATTGAGCCATGAGGTCGAGCTTGGAGAGGAGAAAGCTTAAGTAGTGTGGATCGGGCATTCCATCGAACACCTTGTGTGCATAGGAGGTGAGCTAGAGCACCACCAAGCCCTCTCCCCCTCGGCCAGAGAAAAACAAAGCACTGGGGTGCTCTGCTCGCGAGCGAGGGGTATATATAGGCACCTCATTGGTCCCGGTTGGTGACATGAGCCAGGACTAAAGGGGAGCCTTTGGTCCCGGTTCAAGCCAATGGTGGTGGGCCAGTAGCGGGGCCCATTGGTCCCGGTTCATCCCGCCAACCGGGACCAAAAGATCCAGATGAATCGGGACCAATGGCCCACGTGGCCCGGCCGGCCCCCTGGGCTCACGAACCGGGACCAATGCCCATATTGGTCCCGGTTCTGAACTGAACCGGGACTAATGAGCTGACCTAGCCTGAACCAAAGCCTTATTTTCTACTAGTGAAGAGACCTCACTCTCATCTGAGATGTTGCATAAGAGTGGTAGTTAGTTGTCGGCTCACCCGTCCAGACCCTAACCTGATGGTATTCACATGTTTCTCCACACTAGCTTAAGTCAATGGAAGGGATGAAAGAAAGTAGACAAAAAAGATAAATAAAAAGGAATAGCACCATCAGAAGGAGATAAAAGTGGCAGGTTGATTACAGCCAGATTGTCAGGCGCAATAATCCGATTGAACGAAGGAAAAAAATAGTGTGCTGTGGTAAAATATCGCGGCCCATAAAATCCGCTACAATATATCACGCTATAGTGGATGATTGTACATTGACTTTATTTAGTGAGATATTTCTCAAAACACTATAGTCGGCTTGTTTTTTCCTAGGATATAAACACACTTACAATTAATCAGGGACTCAACCGTATCACAATTGGCCTCTGGCCGGTATAGTACAAGGACAGACTAACTTATTTGTCGAAGTCAATAAAGTGATCATACAAGCTATTATTTCAAAATTACGACGTTCACAGTTTTACGATAGGACTTACCATACAATAGCATAAATCTGTATTGTCAACAGATTAGATGTTTATAAGTGAAGCACATCTTCCTCATAGTAGTTTGTTATTTCCTTGTCAGTAATTATTGGCATTTATTGGCATTATAAGTGAAGCACATCGTGTGTGCCATTGGGGCACTTTGCTTACAGCGCAACAAGTATTTCTCTCTGGAGCAAGGGCAGCGGCCATGACGTGAGGAGATTCAAGGCGCCGGTAGCTGCATCTGCCGCTAATGAATTCGAGGCACACCAACAGTTCCTCGCTAGCTCCTAGCACCGCGTCAGCGGTCCGGATGTTATCGTGGATGCTTTAGGATGCGTTTGATTAAAGGTGTGGTATGAATGGGTTGAAACCGTCCAATTTTTTTGGTGTTGAACCATTCAATTCATCTGTTTGGCTATAAGAAATGAGCTAGTTATTTAGGATGGGACCACCAGTCATGCTCACATGGTCATGCATGCAAAGGGTGGCCATTTGATTCGACCGATTTCGTTGGATGGAACAGTTCGGCATCTTCAAGGCATATTCTATTTTTTTGACTCGAACCATTCAAGTGTTTTATAATCAAACATGTCTATTTTTTGGATGATCCCAATCCATCCGCTGCCACCGTTGCAACCAAATGCACCCTTAGTGTGTCTCGCGCCGTTCTGGAGTGGCATGGAGTAAAGGCATGCCACGTACCCCCCTCTATGGTTTTGATGGCGGTCTAAGGTGGGAAATTGTCCACCATTCTGCTACGGGACAAATGCCAGTTGCCATGAATAACAGAATAATTCAATAAACATAAACAATACTTGAGTTACTGTGGAAGAAACCATATACACTCTAGCCCACTAAAAATATTTGCGTACCACACAAAGGCTAGGAAACCTGCAGTTTAATGTATTTGCGCTATGACCTCTCGAATCCAATGACTTCCCTAGCTAAGTTAAGCTATGTGAAAGTCGTCAATCAAAAGTAATCTATACTTGTTTTATCGATCATCAAAAGCATATTGGCTTTGGAGAGTTAATCTGAAGCTTATGTGTTGTTCTCAACTTCTTCATGGTTCCTTTCTCCTTCCCTTTGGTCCTTTGAGTTTTTCTTTATCATAAGAACAGTAGAAAGAAAAGTTTAGTGTACAATGATCATATTTTGAGTAAAGAAAAGTTTAGTGTACGAGGAAGAATCATATTTTTGAGAAAAAAAATGTACAACTCAAAATTCAGTTGCTTTTGAAGTTTGTCTAATAAATGCAAAAAACAGTGAAGTGTGTATAAGAACAATACAAATTACAATCTTCCTCAAAAAAATATTGAAACCACCTTTCGTTATATCCCAATTCTTGATCTAAAGTAAAAAAAAGGTTTCAGCTTCAGAATTACATAGAAAGAAGGGCAAATGATTTTTCATGTCTGCATGGCAACAATATTGACAACATCAACAGTTCAGCAGGATTAGTTTCTTCTACAATATAGGCTGGATATGGTATCCATGACCACTGCTTTAATGGCCTGTCCAGAGCAAAAGACCAAACCTGCGTTACCTGTCTATTCATTTCAAATTTGTTTAAATATTGTTAAGTATCGTGATTATAAGGAAACATAGGATATCGTATGATTTATTCTATCTTGTCTTATACTCCATGATATCATGTACTCCTATATATATGTCCACGAGACTCAAACAATAAATCATCAATTCCACCAACATTCCTCTCTATTTCTCTTACATGGTATCAACCCTTTGGGCGGGAGCACTGCGACATGTGCTCCACACCGCCGCCCCGAGGCCGTCCCAGCAGTTGTACCAACCTGCGCGCTGCAGCTGCATTGACCCTTCGGGCCGTAGCGTCCCGGCCTGTGGCAGTCCCCGCGGTTGCACCGATCCACGCGTAGCCTTTATGTCGCCACTTCCAGTCGTATTTTCATGGCACGCGGTCGACACCGTCGCCCCGAGGCCGTCCCACGGCTGCACTGACCCTCGCGCTACCGCTTTGTCACCCCTTCAGGACGTAGCATGTGTGGCATGCGGTCCTTCCCACCGCCCCGAGGTATTCCCACCGTCACCCCCACCCGCGTGCTGCTGCTGCGTCGCCCCTTCGAGCCGTAGCGCCGTGGCACGCAGTTCACTCCGTTGTCCCTACACATCGACTTCTACGTGGTATGCATTGCGCCACCTTCCTAGGAGCGGGAACGCCACCGTCCACGCCTGTCTTTGTCACGCTACCGGGTTCTTTGTCGCCTACTTTGAGCACCGTTACCGTGCTCCTAACCTAACCGCCGCCGCCGGTCTTCTTCTGCCAACAGCGCAACTACTACCCCCGTAGCCGCCGCCGCCGCTGTCACCTTCTACCTCTTCATCTTCGTCGAGCACCAGCTCAACAACCATGAAAGTATGTGGATCATGTGACACCCCAAAAATTTTGACCTTGTTTTATTAATTAAAATTTTGCCAGGAAATTTAAACTTTTATTTTATGGTTTTTCTTTTGGTTTCAGGGTCTTTCTTTACCTTATTATTTTGGGATTTTCACCTCAAGTGAAAAACTTTCCAAATGTATTATTGTACTTGTTTTCCCCCTCAAGAAAAATATTTCTATGATCAGTGGAATTTAATTGCATAATTATTTCTCTCTGAGTTATTCATTAAAGTGAGTTTTCTTGGGTTTTAGGGCCCCATTTGCACTGCAACCCTTTTATAAATTCATCTAATATTCCAACCAAAATTTGGAGATGTCATGTGATGTTTGTAAATCACTTTAATGCAGAAATATATTCCATTCTTTTAGCATTTTGAGCTCTACACCAAGTTTTAAAATCTGGCCCAGAGAGCAATTTTACACTACAACCTATTCAAATATTTCTTTAAAACTTCCAGCAAAATTGTGGGATGTTAGTAGTGGTATGTAATTCAACTCTATGCAAAAACCCAGTGGTGTTCTTTGAAAAATTTGAGTGAATCAACCTCTTTTGCTTTCTGGTCCAGTTTGGCTTTTTCTACTGCAACCCTAGTTAAATTTGCTCTAGTACTCTTGAGCTTTCTCCTGCTTATAGCCCATGCTACAAAACCCTTAAGTCCAGAAGAGTGGACCCATTGGAGAATTTTTAGTGCATGAAACAATGCCTTTTTCTTTCTGTCCAAAACTGTGGATTTGCAAAACATACACTAACAAGTTTGAGCTTTTGGCAAACTAACCTCACCACCCTCCCATTCATCTAGAGAGACTATGATCTGGAAATTTGGGCCACCCCAAGAGTTGCCTAGATGCCATTGGCATTTTGTCAAACACCCTGAGTGCATGACCAGTTTTGGCTTAGTCTCTGGTTTGTGTTATGAACTTGATCCCTTGACTAGACCAGCATGTCACATGGATTTTCCCAAGCCTATAGCCCCACCCTGCTAACTCTCTTGTGGATTGGAGCCCCCTTGCATGCCCTGACATTTGGTCGAACATGTCGCTTACGTGCTCTGGGCGCGCCCAGAGCGCATGTTTTGCACGCGCGTGCACCGAGCCGCCGCGTCGCACTACCGTCGCCTCGCGCTCGTTCTGGCCCTTCCCCGCTCGCAGCCAACACCCCACCCCTTCCCCTCGCCGCAGAGCCACCCCTGGCACTCCATTGAGCCGCCGTCAGGTCGGCCGTGGCCGCAAGCAGCCAGGCTATAGGAGCCCTGCCGTGGACGGCACCGCCCGAGCCACCAACGCTCGCCAGCAGCCCCCTTGAACAGCTCAAGCTCATCCGCAGCCTTGTCCGTAAGCCCTCGTCGCCGCCACATCACCCTGCAGCACAGTACGGCGGTCGCCGGCGTTCTTATCCTCGGCCATCGTCGGAACCGTCCCGTTCACTCTCTTCACCAGGGGCCCTCCCTTCGTCTCGTGAGTCCACCCCCAAGCTCGATTTTGATCGGGAGCCACCGGAGACAAAGCCCCCAATCATGCCCAAAGCTCCCTCCGCCGCGGAGCTCGCCGTCGGTGATTCCCTCCGTCCCCGCCGGCCAGTCGACCACCGGGAGGACCACCTAGGAGTGGCGGATCCATCCCTGGCCTCGGATGCCCTCGAGGAGCCTCCGTTCGCCGGCTATGATCGTCGGAGTCCCGCCCCCGCTCAGGCAGAGGAAAGGGGAGGGAGTGGAGACCAGTCAAACCTGACCAGTGGGCCCGCTGGACCCACTATCAGTGACCACGAGCCGGTCCATGCTGGATAAGTGAAGACGTAAACCCCAGAGTACGTCTTCGCTACCCGGAAAGCGTATTCCTTTTGAAACGTTTTCTTTTCTGTTTTAATTTAAAAACAGAATTTGACCAAAACTTTGACTGGCTATAACTTTTTAAATATAAGTCCAAATGAATTGATTCTTTTTCCTGCCTCTCTCAAATTTCACCTAGTTTATTGTAAGATTTATTTCAAAAATAATTAAGACAACTTTTTGTACTGTTTTTAAAGTATGTGTTATTTGCATATTTTCGAAAATAGGATTTTGGAGAGAGAGAAGAGAGCTTTCAAAAAAATATTGGAGTGCACCTCACCTCTCCACACCTTGAAGGCAAGCATTCTGAACCCTGGCATAATGTTTTGTGGGTTGTTCGATACGGTTATAACACCACCTCGACATGAAGCGTTGGTTATTTTTATGTGACGATATGATCATACACCTTGAGTGCATAAATGGAAATTCTTGCTGTTGGAAATGGATAAGCTTGTGATAGCAATCACCCTCATATGCCTCTCATGCCTACCAGGAAGGACCCGGGAAAGTCTCTGTCTTGTGTAGACACGAGCTTGTCCCTCGTCGAGACGGTTATGACCGGTAGGGCAGGGGGAGGTATGATAAGTGGTGGTTGTGTCTGATGGCTGTGAAATATAATTCTTGAGCTAACCATGCAGGAAATACTTAAGCCTCATGAGTCGGCCATAGATCGAGTCTTGTTCCAGTAACCCCCATACTTGTTTCGTGCTGCCACTTGCCCCTGCCGTAGGTAGGGTACGGTTCAGTAAGTTGTCAACCCCTATCCTAGCACACACCGTACAGAGAGGCCATGGTGGAAGATACCGGTTGTAGCTGGTAGGCATGCCACCTGGTCCGGGGGCATTGGTGTTTCCGGTTGGGACCGAGAGGGGAGGCCACCCCTTAGAGCGCGCGACAAAAATTTGATCCCATGCTACGCGAGGTTGTAGCCTCCCCACTTAGAGTTTTGCTTAACATGTGTCTGGGTGATTCCATACACGAGTAAAGTTAAGCTGGTGTGTGCAAGTCAGGCGTGTTTTTGACTAAAAGACCATAGACGGAATTAGTTCTGATGGACTAAAGAAATCCGTTACTCGTGGGTAAAGAGTACACCCTCTGCAGAGATAATACCTATTCGAATAGCCGTGTCCATGGTTAAGGACTACAGTCTGGGATGGGTCAAGTGTCGGTCTTAGTGTCGGTCTTCGGAGGAGAAACTATTAAACAAGAATATTGATCATGACTTGTGATGTATGATGATTATGATTATTATTATTATGGACTAACCATTTATGTTATTTGAATTATTGAGTATCCCTGGGGCAGTTCTACCTCTTGGATATTCACTATGATTATTTTTATACATAAGCCCTTTATGTGGCATCGCTCAGACGCCCGACTGTGGCATGTTTTATTATTTCATTTACTTATAAGCCATTTATGTGGTGTCGCACAGACGCCCGACTGTGGCATGTTTGTTATTTCATTTAATTATAAGCCCTTTATGTGGTGTCGCTCAGACGCCCGACTGTGGCCTGTTTTGTTATTTCTTTTACTTATAAGCCCTTTATGTGGTGTCGCACAGACGCCCGACTGTGGCATGTTTGTTATTTCATTTAATTATAAGCCCTTTATGTGGTGTCGCTCAGACGCCCGACTGGGGCATGCTTCATATTATTATCCTTTCGAGGCATCGCTTCAGACACCCGATCGGTGCTTGTCATTTCTACACCCTGTTTGTTTACTCATGTTTTATTTAAATGATCTACTTGCGTGTATCATAAACCTTATTTCACAACTGACGAAGTGATCATAGAATATTTTAAAGCATGATTATCAGTGACTATATTATACCTGTGTTCTTAATGTTTGCGAGTACATTCAAAGTATTCACTGGCTTGTCCCTGGCTATTGTCTTGGCCAGATTTCTTGCGTGGAAAGGAACATTGCGATGACAGCCCCGGAACCTACACAATGGAGATAGCAGCCTCGCGAAGATAGGAGTTATCCTAGTCAGCTGTTCCTGTGGGAAATGGAGTCCATAGATGCTGATGATCCACAAACCGCTTCCGCCATCAACCTCTAGAAACAAATTGTTGTACCCATAGGCCAGAATGGTCTTGTACTTCATATTTTGTATTTTGCTTGGAGTTTCTGTAACAAGTTAGTGTCTCATCAGCTAACAGTAATCCTGGGGCTGGTGAGCACAAGGGTCGCTTTTGGGAAATTAATATCCCGAAAATCCGGTCCTGACAGATCATATCCTCATTGACTCCCTTTCGTACTTCATCGTACAATATCATGTGGGATGCACGTTATTTGTCATTGACTAACTTTGGTATAGTGATGAAATCAACATGAAAATAATATATTTACCTTGTTACTCCCCTTTATCCAAAGGGCAACGTTTAGATCCGGCACGCAGGCCCAAACTTCCGCCGGTCGCGTGACACGCTGGCACTCACAACGTGCTGCAGCTTTGTATTCCCTTCACGGGAAAGGTTCCGCGCGAGACGTGTGCGTGGTGGGTCCGTGCGAACCGTTTTTTTACCTTATCTCTTTCTTTCTCCTCTTTTTTCCTGGCCACACAACGCCACATCGGTTTTCTTCCACCTCCGGCCCGCGCGCCTGAACTTCTCTCGTCCGTGCTCCATTGCCCTCGTTAATAGCTTCAACCGGCTTCAGAAAAAGCTTCAACCGTCCGCATTTTTTGCTACAACCGACCGTCACCGGAACCAGCACTGTTTTGCTTGAACCGGCCGGAGAGGGAGCTGGAACCAGCAATTTTTTTTGCTGCATCCGGCAACAACATCTTTTTCGATAAGGAGCTGCAACCCACAACAGCGGGAATGACGATGCTACAAGCACGAACTGGGGACCGGCGCCTGCAAGCGCCGACGTGCTGCACGGGGATGCTTCAACCATCTACGAAAAAGTTGTTAATAACACTCGACGAAGCTACAAGCAGCGACAGAAATTGCTACATGCGTCATTCTTTCTTGCAGGGACAAGAGAGAAGCAGTTGTTACAACCGGTGCACATCGGAGCTACAACCGTCAACCTAAAATGCTATGACCGATGGCATTTTTTGCTGCAACCAGAGAAAGAATAGGCGTCGATGGACGTGCGTCATAGCTGCAACCATACTGAAAAGTGCTACGTCCGGCAACCAAAAAAGCTACATCCGATTTTGAAAAAAGCTTCAACTGGATACGGGGTAGCTGGAGGTCAGCCATCGCACAGCCAAAAAAGCTGCAACCGGTGTCGAGAATAGCTACAACCCGCTTCTAAAAAAGCTTCAAACTGAAAACAGCTAGATAACAATGGCGACCGGCGACGACGGTGCTGCGTGGCGGTTCTGCGATGGGCGCATGGCAAGCTTCGACAGCAGGCTGGTGGCGACGCTGGAACCCACATCCGGTGGTGCTGCAATCAGGGGGTGTGACACACGTCGAGATGTAGGGCGGAGCTGCATCCGGCGAGCTGCATCGGCCTTGGCGATCTGGGTAACATCAGCGTACTACGACGGCGGGGTTGCTATGGGACGATGGCGAGGGGCGAGCCGGCGGCAGGGGTGGAGGTGCGGGGGTGCGCGGGACATGCGTGGAGGGAGTGGGTCAGACGGGGAGGAGATGCGGGGTAGTTCGTGGGAGCGAGGAAGGAGGCGACCAATTCCAGAGCGAACCGTTTTTTTCGATGCGAGCGTGCGTGTGATCCAACAGTCGTTGCGGTCCTGTGCGGGTCAGATCCAATGGCCCGCAGACGACCGACCGAGTGTTTGGGCCGGTGCGCCGGCGCAGATCATTGCCCTTATCCAAAACTACCGAAGTAGAACAAAGTGCAGCAGCACCCACATCCTCATAGATGCCACCATGGGGATAAGTGACGCCTCAAGGTGTTAACATCATTGGTTCTAGAACACGGGAAGAACATGGATTTCTCCCACAATGCCTCACGTCACACCGGTCACACCCAAACATGACAAACACTAGTTGTCGCCGCCCTCTAATCGCATCCTTCATGCCTACAACATCATGAGGGGCGACCGGGGGGAAGACCGCGGGGGGCCGGCCACGACGGCGACCCGGTCAACCTCATCTTCTCAGGGCCATGGCAGTCGGTTCTGGGACCTTGCCGGCGAGGACTCTGAGGACTCCGACGAGGAAGAGATCCGGGACGGAGACAACTTCGGGGCGGGGGAGTATTCCCCAACGCCCAGTGATCACATCTGCGAGGCATTACGGATTGGATACTCCGACGAGGAGGCGGCCGGACTAGTTGAGGAGATCGTTTCGGTGACGGATAGAGCTTGGGATGGACTGGGCAAGGCGGAAGCGGTCGAGGTACTCCGGCGGGTTGTGCATCGCCAGACGACACCGTCGACGATTCGTTCTTGGAAAGGACCTCTACCTAAGGTACGTCTCCCATCTCTTACCCTTGGCGATTTTTTAGGCTCTTGGAAGGTAGTCAAAGGTCGCCGGAAGAAGAACCGGCCGGTGGCGGCGCCGGCGCCGGTCTTGGATCTCCGTGAGATCCAGGCGGCCAGGAAAGCTCGTTTGAATCTATTGCTGGGCCATGATGGGCCGATTTTGGAGGAGGTGGGCTTGGGCACAAGAGCACCTGGGAAGGTGGCCCAGGAAGCGACCCAAGTCCCCACCGAGATGGGCCGATCGGGGTACGTGGTGCGGGACTCGGGACTTGGGAACACGAGCAGTTTTCGGTCACGTACGGTGCTATCCCAGGATCTCTAAGCCTCACTAGTAGAAAACAGGGTTTTAGTCCAGGCCGAGGTGGCCCATTAGTCCCGGTTCAGTCCAGAACCGGGACCCATGGGGCCATATGTCCCGGTTCGTGAGGCCAGGGGCCTTCCGGGCCTCGTGGGGGCATTGGTCCCGGTTCGTATGCCCCTTTGGTCCCGGTTGGTGGGACGAACCTGAAGGAAATATGCCCTAGAGGCAATAATAAAGTTTTTATTTATTTTCTTCTATCATGATAAATGTTTATTATTCATGCTAGAATTGTATTAACCGGAAACATAATACATGTGTGAATACATAGACAAACAGAGTGTCACTAGTATGCCTCTACTTGACTAGCTCGTTAATTGAAGATGGTTATGTTTCCTAGCCATAGACATGAGTTTTCATTTGATTAACGGGATCACATCATTAGGAGAATGATGTGATTGACTTGACCCATTCCATTAGCTTAGCACTTGATCGTTTAGTTTGTTGCTATTGCTTTCTTCGTAACTTATACATGTTCCTATGACTATGAGATTATGCAACTCGCGTTTACCGGAGGAACACTTTGTGTGCTACCAAACATCACAATGTAACGGGGTGATTATAAAGGTGCTCTACAGGTGTCTCCGAAGGTACTTGTTGGGTTGGCATATTTCGAGATTAGGATTTTTCACTCCGATTGTCGGAGAGGTATCTCTGGGCCCTCTCGGTAATGCACATCACTTAAGCCTTGCAACTAATAAGTTAGTTGCAGGATGATGTATTTCGGAACGAGTAAAGAGACTTGCCGGTAACGAGATTGAACTAGGTATTGAGATACCAACGATCGAATCTCGGGCAAGTAACATACCGATGACAAAGGGAACAACGTATGTTGTTATGCGGTCTGACCGATAAAGATCTTCGTAGAATATGTGGGAGCCAATATGAGCATCCAGGTTCCGCTATTGGTTATTGACCGGAGACATGTCTCGGTCATGTCTACATAGTTCTCGAACCCGTAGGGTCCGCACGCTTAAAGTTTCGGTGACGATTGTATTATGAGTTTATGTGATTTGATGTACCGAAGGTAGTTCGGAGTCCCGGATGAGATCGGGGACATGACGAGGAGTCTCGAAATGGTCGAGACGTAAAGATCGATATATTGGACGACTATATTCGGACATCGGAAAGGTTTCGAATGATTCGGGTATTTTCGGGGGTACCGGGGAGTTACGGAAATACGAGGAAGAAGTAACGGGCCTCATGGGCCAAGTGGTGGAAGAGAGGAGGTAGGGCGCGCGGCCCCCCTAGCCCAAACCGAATTGGACTAGGGGGTCGTTCCCCCTTTCCTCTTTTTCCTCCTTCTCCTTCCTTCTCCTTCTCCTCCTTCCTTTCCTCCTCCTAGTAGGAGTAGGAAAGGGGAGTCCTACTCCTACTAGGAGGAGGACTCCTCCTCCTGGCGCGCCCATAGAGGGCCGGCCGGCCTCCCCCCTTGCTCCTTTATATATAGGGGCAGGGGGCACCTCTAGACACACAAGTTGATCAGTTGATCTCTCCCCGCCGTGTGCAGTGCCCCCCTCCACCATATTCCACCTCGGTCATATCGTAGCGGTGCTTAGGCGAAGCCCTGCGTCGGTAGCAACATCATCACCGTCACCACGCCGTCGTGCTGACGGAACTCTCCCGTGAAGCTCTACTGGATCGAAGTTCGCGGGACGTCATCGAGCTGAACGTGTGCTGAACTCGGAGGTGCCGTGCGTTCGGTACTTGGATCGGTCGGATCGTGAAGACGTACAACTACATCAGCCGCGTTGTGCTAACGCTTCCGCTTTCGGTCTACGAGGGTACGTGGACAACACTCTCCCCTCTCGTTGCTATGCACCACCATGATCTTGCGTGTGCGTAGGAATTTTTTTGAAATTACTACGTTCCTCAACAGTGGCATCCGAGCCTAGGTTTTATGCGTTGATGTTGTGCACGAGTAGAACACAAGTGAGTTGTGGGCGATATAAGTCATACTGCTTACCAGCATGTCATACTTTGGTTCGGCGGTATTGTTGGATGAAGCGGCCCGGACCGACATTACGCGTACGCTTACGCAAGACTGGTTCTACCGACGTGCTTCGCACACAGGTGGCTGGCGGGTGCCAGTTTCTCCAACTTTAGTTGAACTAAGTGTGGCTACTCCCGGTCCTTGCGAAGGTTAAAACAGCACCAACTTGACAAACTATCATTGTGGTTTTGATGCGTAGGTAAGAACAGTTCTTGCTAAGCCCGTAGCAGCCACGTAAAACTTGCAACAACAAAGTAGAGGACATCTAACTTGTTTTTGCAGGGCATGTTGTGATGTGATATGGTCAAGACATGATGCTAAATTTTATTGTATGAGATGATCATGTTTTGTAACCGAGTTATCGGCAACTGGCAGGAGCCATATGGTTGTTGCTTTATTGTATGCAATGCAATTGCGCTATAATGCTTTACTTTATCACAAAGCTGTAGCGATAGTCGTGGAAGCATAAGATTGGCGAGACGACAACTATGCTATGATGGTGATCAAGGTGTCGCGCCGGTGATGATGGTGATCATGACGGTGCTTCGGAGATGGAGATCACAAGCACAAGATGATGATGGCCATATCATATCACTTATATTGATTGCATGTGATGTTTATCTTTTATGCATCTTATCTTGCTTTGATTGACGGTAGCATTATAAGATGATCTCTCACTAAATTTCAAGATAAAAGTGTTCTCCCTGAGTATGCACTGTTGCCAAAGTTCGTCGTGCCCAGACACCACGTGATGATCGGGTGTGATAAGCTCTACGTGCATCTACAATGGGTGCAAGCCAGTTTTGCACACGTAGAATAATCAGGTTAAACTTGACGAGCCTAGCATATGAAAATATGGCCTCGGAACACTGAGACCGAAAGGTCGAGCGTGAATCATATAGTAGATATGATCAACATATTGATGTTCACCATTGAAAGCTACTCCATTTCACGTGATGATCGGTTATGGTTTAGTTGATTTGGATCACGTGATCACTTAGAAGATTAGAGGGATGTCTTTCTAAGTGGGAGTTCTTAAGTAATATGATTAATTGAACTTAAATTTATCATGAACTTAGTACCTGATAGTATCTTGCTTGTCTATGTTTGATTGTAGATAGATGGCCCGTGTTGTTGTTCCGTTGAATTTTAATGCGTTCCTTGAGAAAGCAAAGTTGCAAGATGATGGTAGCAATTACACGGATTGGGTCCGTAACTTGAGGATTATCCTCATTGCTGCACAGAAGAATTACGTCCTGGAAGCACCACTAGGTGCCAGGCCTGCTGCTGGAGCAACACCAGATGTAATGAACGTCTGGCAGAGCAAAGCTGATGACTACTCGATAGTTCAGTGTGCCATGCTTTACGGCTTAGAATCAGGACTTCAACAACGTTTTGAACGTCATGGAGCATATGAGATGTTCCAGGAGTTGAAGTTAATATTTCAAGCAAATGCCCGGATTGAGAGATATGAAGACTCCAATAAATTCTATAGCTGCAAGATGGAGGAGAATAGTTCTGTCAGTGAACATATACTCAAAATGTCTGGGTATCATAATCACTTGACTCAACTGGGAGTTAATCTTCCTGTTGATAGTGTGATTAACAAAGTTCTTCAATCACTGCCACCAAGCTACAAGAGCTTTGTGATGAACTATGACATGCAAGGGATGGATAAGACAATTCCTGAGCTCTTCGCAATGCTAAAGGCTACGGAGGTAGAAAACAAGAAGGAGCATCAAGTGTTGATGGTCAACAAGACCGCTAGTTTCAAGAAAAAGGGCAAAGGGAAGAAAAAGGGGAACTTCAAGAAGAACAGTAAGCAAGTTACTACTCAGGAGAAGAAACCCAAATCTAGACCTAAGCCTGAAACTGAGTGCTTCTACTGCAAGCAGACTGGACACTGGAAGCGGAACTGCCCCAAGTATTTGGCGGATAAGAAGGATGGCAAGGTGAACAAAGGTATATGTGATATACATGTTATTGATGTGTACCTTACTAGAGCTCACAGTAGCATCTGGGTATTTGATACTGGTTCTGTTGCTAACATTTGCAACTCGAAACAGGGACTACGAATTAAGCAAACACTGGCAAAGGACGAGCTGACGATGAGCGTGGGAAATGGTTCCAAAGTCGATGTGATCGCGGTCGGCACGCTACCTCTACATCTACCTTCGGGATTAGTTTTCGACCTAAATAATTGTTATTTGGTGCCAGCGTTGAGCAAGAACATTATATCTGGATCTTGTTTGATGTGAGACGGTTATTCATTTATATCGGAGAATAATGGTTGTTCTATTTATATGAGTAATATCTTTTATGGTCATGCACCCTTGAAGAGTGGTCTATTTTTGATGAATCTCGATAGTAGTGATACACATATTCATAATGTTGAAACCAAAAGATGCAGAGTTGATAATGATAGTGCAACTTATTTGTGGCACTACCGTTTAGGTCATATTGGTGTAAAGCGCATGAAGAAACTCCATACTGATGGACTTTTGGAATCACTTGATTATGAATCACTTGGTACTTGCGAACCGTGCCTCATGGGCAAGATGACCAAAACGCCGTTCTCCGCTACTATGGAGGGAGCAACAGATTTGTTGGAAATCATACATACAGATGTATGTGGTCCGATGAATATTGAGGCTCATGGCGGATATCGTTATTTTCTCACCTTCACAGATGATTTAAGCAGATATGCGTATATCTACTTAATGAAACATAAGTCTGAAACATTTGAAAAGTTCAAAGAATTTCAGAGTGAAGTTGAAATCATCGTAACAAGAAAAAAAAAGTTTATACGATCTGATCGTGGAGGAGAATATTTGAGTTACGAGTTTGGTCTACATTTGAAACAATGCGGAATAGTTTCACAACTCACGCCACCCGGAACACCACAGCGTAATGGTGTGTCCGAACGTCGTAATCGTACTTTACTAGATATGGTGCGATCTATGATGTCTCTTACAGATTTACCGCTATCGTTTTGGGGTTATGCTTTAGAGACGGCTGCATTCACGTTAAATAGGGCACCATCGAAATCCGTTGAGACGATGCTTATGCTTTAGAAACCAAAGCGAACTTCGATCCAAGTACCGAACGCACGGCACCTCCGAGTTCCCCCTTTCCTCTTTTTCCTTCTTCTCCTTCCTTCTCCTTCTCCTCCTTCCTTTCCTCCTCCTAGTAGGAGTAGGAAAGGGGAGTCCTACTCCTACTAGGAGGAGGACTCCTCCTCCTGGCGCACCCATAGAGGGCCGGCCGGCCTCCACCCTTGCTCCTTTATATACAGGGGTAGGGGGGCACCTCTAGACACACAAGTTGACCATTTGATCTCTCCCAGCCGTGTGCGGTGCCCCCCTCCACCATATTCCACCTCGGTCATATCGTAGCGGTGCTTAGGCGAAGCCCTGCGTCGGTAGCAACATCATCACCGTCACCACGCCGTCATGCTGACGGAACTCTCCCGTGAAGCTCTGCTGGATCGGAGTTCACGGGACGACATCGAGCTGAACGTGTGCTGAACTCGGAGGTGCCATGCGTTCGGTACTTGGATCGGTCGGATCGTGAAGACGTATGACTACATCAACCGCATTGTGCTAACGCTTCTGCTTTCGGTCTACGAGGGTACGTGGACAACACTCTCCCCTCTCGTTGCTATGCATCACCATGATCTTGCGTGTGCGTAGGAAATTTTTTGAAATTACTACGTCCCCCAACAGAACCGGGACCAATGGGCCTCGCTCCTGGCCCACCACCATTGGTCCCAGTTGGTGGCTTGAACCGGGACCATACGCTTCCCTTTGGTACCGGTTCATACCACGAACCGGGACCAGTGAGGTGCCTATATATACCCCCTTGCCGACGAGCAGAGCACTCCACACTGCTCTGTTTTTTCTGTCCGGCTAGGGGAGAGCTTTGTGGTGCTCTAGCTCACCTCCTATGCACATGAGGTGTTCGATGAAATGCCCGAGCCACACTAGTTAAGCTTTCTCCTCTCGAAGCTCGACCTAAAAGCTCCATTTTCCTCGAGATTTTTCTAGGTTTAGCGGCCCGTCACGTCCCACTCCCATCTTCACCGCCGCACCGATCTCGTCGCCGGCACCACCGTGGTGAGCCTCTTGTTCTTATCTTCTTTCGGAAAGAAAAAAATTCTTTCTTTAGCTAGATAGATACTTGTCTAATTTTATTACTTTTATTATTGCTTGTTATTATATAGTGCGATGGTTTTGGTATCCGCTCCCGTCGGCCCTCGTCCTGGCTATGATTCGGATGTAGTATATATTATCTTTTTATAACTATTTGGTTCATTTATTGTTTATGACAATTATGCCGACCAACATGACATAGATTTTATTTATCTAGGAGGTAGTTGAACCGGAAATTCCAACCGACCCTATTGTCGAGAGGTTAAATTTAGTTGAAGAAGAAAACAATTATTTGAAGGAAAAAATAAAAAAATTGAGGAGGAGAAGATGATATTGGAGTTGCATGTTGCGGATGTCGTCGATGATCACAAGATCAAGATGGATGCAATGCGGTTGAAGATGAGAAAGATTAGAAAATATGCCATTCATACCGAGGCTTGGTATCATTATGCCGTTGGATCAATTGTTACCTTGGTTGCGATTATGATCGCATTTGTTTTCACATTGAAATGTTTTACATAGTTTCAATGTATGATTTAATTAATTAGATGCTCTGGAGAGCTATATGTTGTTAGGTGAGAACTATGTATGTAGTTTGGTTTTAATGTGATGATGAACTTTTATTAATTTGGTCACTTAATTATCTATTCATGCTGTTCTGTAATGGTTTTTGACACACTTAATTATATATAATGCACGTAGATGAACCGGCAATGGATGTACGGTGGCAGACACACCTCCGAGTACATTAAGGGCGTGCATGATTTTCTCGAAGTGGCTGAGGCAAACAAGAAGAATGGTTTTATGTGTTGTCCATGCCCTAAATATGGGAATATGAAGTTTTACTCTGACCGGAAAATCCTTCACACCCACCTGCTTTACAATGATTTCATGCCACACTATAATGTTTGGATGAGGCACGGAGAAATAGGGGTTATGATGGAAGACGGTGCAGAAGAAGAGGATGATGACAACTATGTGCCCCCTGAATACAGTGATGCTGCAACGGGGGAAGCTGCTGAAGATCAAGAGGAACCAGACAATGTGCCCAATGATGCTGCAACGGGGGAAGCTGCTGAAGATCATGAGGAACCAGACGATGTGCCCGATGATGATGATCTCCGCCGGGTCATAGTCGATGCATGGACGCAATGCGAAAGTCAAAAGGAGAAGCTGAAGTTCGATCGCATGTTAGAGGATCACAAAAAAGGGTTGTACCCCAATTGCGAAGATGGCAACAGGAAGCTCGGTACCGTACTGGAATTGCTGCAGTGGAAGGCAGAGAATGCTGTGCCTGACAAAGGATTTGAGAAGCTACTGAAAATATTGAAGAAGAAGCTTCCAAAGGATAACGAATTGCCCGACAGTACATACGTAGCAAAGAAGGTTGTATGCCCTCTAGGATTGAAGGTGCAGAAGATACATGCATGCCCTAATGACTGCATCCTCTACCGCGATGCGTACAAGGATCTGAACGCATGCCCGGTATGCGGTGCATTGCAGTATAAGATCAGACGAGATGACCCTGGTGATGTTGATAGGAAGCCCCCCAGGAAGATGGTTCCTGCGAAGGTGATGTGGTATGCTCCTATAATACCACGGTTGAAACGTCTGTTCAGAAACAAAGAGCATGCCAAGTTGATGCGATGGCACAGTGAGGACCGTAAGAAAGATGGCAAGTTGAGAGCACCTGCTGACGGGTCGCAGTGGAGAAAAATCGAGAGAAAGTACTGGCCTGAGTTTGCAAGTGACCCAAGGAATGTATGGTTTGGTTTAAGCGCGGATGGCATTAATCCTTTCGGGGAGCAGAGCAGCAATCACAGCTCCTGGCCCGTTACTCTATGTATGTATAACCTTCCTCCTTGGATGTGCATGAAGCGGAAGTTCATTATGATGCCAATTCTCATCCAAGGCCCTAAGCAACCCGGCAACGACATTGATGTGTTCCTAAGGTCATTAGTTGAAAAACTTTTACATCTATGGAATGGAAACGGTGTACGTACGTGGGATGAGCACAAACAGGAGGAATTTAACCTATACGTGTTGCTGTTTGTAACCATTAACGATTGGCCCGCTCTCAGTAACCTTTCAGGACAGACAAACAAGGGATACCACGCATGCATGCACTGTTTAGAAGAAAATGAAAGTATATACCTGGACAAATGCAGGAAGAATGTGTACCTGGGCCATCGTCGATTTCTTCCGACCAACCATCAATGTCGAAAGAAAGGCAAGCTTTTCAAAGGCGAGGCAGATCACCAGAAGAAGCCCGCCATGCGTACCGGTGATCACGTGCTTGCTATGGTCAATGATTTACACGTAATCTTTGGAAAGGGTCCCGGCGGACTAGCTGTTCCGAATGACGCTGAGGGACACACACCCATGTGGAAGAAGAAATCTATATTTTGGGACCTAACCTACTGGAAAGACCTAGAGGTCCGCTCTTCAATCAACGTGATGCACGTGACGAAGAACCTTTGCGTGAACCTGCTAGGCTTCTTGGGCGTGTATGGGAAGACAAAAGATACACCTGAGGCACGGGAGGACCTGCAACGTTTGCACGAAAAAGACGGCATGCCTCCGAAGCAGTATAAAGGTCCTGCCAGCTATGCTCTTACGAAAGAAGAGAAAGAAATCTTCTTTGAATGCCTGCTTAGTATGAAGGTCACGACTGGCTTCTCGTTGAATATAAAGGGAATAATAAATATGCTAGAGAAAAAGTTCCAGAACCTAAAGTCTCATGACTGCCACGTGATTATGACGCAATTGCTTCCGGTTGCATTGAGGGGGCTTCTACCGGAAAACGTCCGATTAGCCATTGTGAAGCTGTGTGCATTCCTCAATGCAATCTCTCAGAAGGTGATCGATCCAGAAATCGTACCAAGGCTAAGGAGTGATGTGGCGCAATGTCTTGTCAGTTTCGAGCTGGTGTTCCCACCATCCTTCTTCAATATCATGACGCGTGTCCTAGTTCATCTAGTCAACGAGATTGTCATTCTGGGGCCTGTATTTCTACACAATATGTTCCCCTTTGAGAGGTTCATGGGAGTCCTAATGAAATATGTCCGCAACCGCACTAGGCCAGAAGGAAGCATCTCCATGGGCCATCAAACAGAGGATGTCATTGGGTTTTGTGTTGACTTCATTCCTGGCCTAAAGAAGATAGGTCTCCCTAAATCGCGGTATGAGGGGAGACTGACTAGAAAAGGCACGCTGGGAGGGGCCTTAATAATATGCAGGGATGGATATTCTTGGTCTCAAGCACACTACACAGTTCTACAGAACTCTACCTTGGTTACCCCGTATGTCGATGAACACAAGAACAGTCTGCGCTCCAAACACCCGGAGCAGTGCGACGACTGGATTACATGTGAACACATCAAGACTTTCAACAGTTGGTTGGAAACACGTCTCAGAGGTGACAACACTGTTTGTGATGAGCTATACTTGTTGTCCAGGGGACCATCTTTGACTGTATTGACTTACAAAGGATACAAGATAAATGGGAATACATTTTACACGATCGCCCAAGATCAAAAGAGCACCAACCAAAACAGCGGTGTCCGCTTTGATGCAGCAACCGAGAGCGGAAAGGACACATATTATGGTTACATAGTGGACATATGGGAACTTGACTACGGACATGATTTTAAGGTCCCTTTGTTGAAGTGCAAATGGGTCAATCTGTCAGGTGGCGGGGTACAGGTAGACCCATAGTACGGAGTGACACCAGTGGATCTCAACAATCTTGTGTATGTAGACGAACCGTTCATCCTAGCCAATGATGTGGCACAGGTTATCTATGTGAAGGACATGTCTACCAAACCGAGAAAAAGAAAAGATAAGGAAGCGAATACATCATACGATGAGCCAAAGCGCCACATAGTTCTTTCAGGAAAAAGGGACATCGTGGGAGTGGAGGGCAAGACAGACATGTCTGAAGATTATGAAAAGTTTCATGAAATTCCACTCTTCAAAGTCAAGGCTGACCTAAGCATCCTGATAAACCATGAAGATTATCCATGGTTACGGCGCAATAAGCAAATGACACAAGCGAAGAAAAAGTGAATGCATTCTCCCGCAACTATTATGATGATACCATGTCAACTTTGTAACAGACGAGTATGATACCATTGTCCGTTTTGTACATGCACATGCTATGCGGGTGAAATTATGATACCATGCCAACTTTCAACTTTTTCAGACTTCATTTGAAATGCTTTAATGTCTTATGGTTCGGCCCTGGTAATAACATTATTCAAATTTTGACTATTCAAACTTGAAAACTAATGGCACTAACAGAAAGTTTATAATTTTTTCTAAAACTAATGGCACTAACAGAAAGTTTATAATTTTTCTGACCTAAAAGCAAAAAGAATTAAAAAATAAAGCAAAAAACAAAATAAAATAAATAATGCAAAAAACAAAACAAAAAACTGGAAAAAACTTTTTTATCATAAAGTTAATCACAAACTTGTGATTCACACAAATTTCAAAGAATTCAAATTTTAACTATTCAAATTTGAAAACTAATGGCACTAAAAGAAAGTTTATAATTTTTCTAAAACTAATGGCACTAACAGAAAGTTTATAATTTTGCTGACCTAAAAGAAAAAAGAATTAAAAAAGCAAAAAAATAAAATAAAATAAATAATGAAAAAAAAACAAAACAAAAATGGAAAAAGCTATTTTTATAGTAAAGTTAATCACAAACTTGTGATTCACACAAATTTCAAAGAATTCAAATTTTAACTATTCCAATTTCAAAACTAATGGCACTAACAGAAAGTTTACAATTTTTCTGACCTATAAGCAAAGAGAATTAAAAATTAAAGCAAGAAACAAAAGAAAATAAATAATGCAAAAAACAAAACAAAAAATTGGAACAAAAATAAAAAACTGCCACCTATTGGGCCACCACGGCCTAAATACGACTAGAAACCCAACCTGGGCCAGGATTCAGACCCGCAGAAGGCCCAATAGGCCCATAGATAGCATAGTGTGAGATTAGGCCCGTAAGCCTGCATTTGAGAGGAGCTCGAGAGGGCAGCCGAAGTGAGGCTTATAAACCACTCCGAGCCCCTCTCAACTAGCGAGGTGGGACTAAACTTTTGGCCGCGGGCAGCGCAAGGCCTTTGGTCCCGGTTGGTGCCACCAACCGGTACTAAAGGGGGCAATGGTCCCGGTTCGTGGCACCAACCGGGACCAATGCTCCTCGCCCCTGGCCCATGACCATTAGTCCCGGTTTGTGCCACAAACCGGGACTAAAGGGTTGGTCCTTGTTGCGGGAAGAGTTTAGTCCCACCTCGCCAACCGAAGGGTTCTCACACCGGTTTATAAGCCCTTTCCTCTCTGCCTTGTTGAGCTCCTCTCAAAGTGAAAATAGATGCCCTAATAGAGAAAAAATTAACCTGAATTCAGAGTGAATTTCTCTGAAATTCATAGAAATTTACTATGAAGTTAGGTTGAATTTTCTCTATAAGTGCATCTATTCTCATTTTGTAGTAAGTTAATCACAAACTTGTGATTCACACAAATTTCAAAGAATTCAAATTTTAACTATTCAAATTTGAAAACTAATGGCACTAACGGAAAGTTTATAATTTTGTTGAACTAAAAGCAAAAAGAATTAAAAAATAAAGAAAAAATAAAAGAAAATAAATAATGCAAAAAACAAAACTAAAAAACAGGAAAAAAACTATTTTTCTAGTAAAGTTAATCACAAACTTGTGATTCACATAAATTTCAAAGAATTCAAATTTTAACTATTCAAATTTGAAAACTAATGGCACTAACAGAAAGTTTATAATTTTGCTGACCTAAAAGCAAAAAGAATTATAAATAAAGCAAAAAACAAAAGAAAATAAATAATACAAAAAACAAAACAAAAAAACTAGAAAAAAACTATTTTTCTAGTAAAGTTAATCACAAACTTGTGATTCACATAAATTTCAAAAATTCAAATTTTAACTATTCAAATTTGAAAACTAATGGCACTAACAGAAAGTTTATAATTTTTCTAAAACTAAAAGCAAAAAGAATAAAAAAAATAAAGCAAGAAACAAAAGAAAATAAATAATGCAAAAAACAAAACAAAAAACTGGAAAAAAATATAAAAAACTGCCACCTATTGGGCCACCACGACCTAAATACGACTAGAAACCCAACCTGGGCCAGGATTCAGTCCCGCAGAAGGCCCAATAGGCCCACACACAGCATAGTGTGAGATTAGGCTCGTAAGCCTGCATTTGAGAGGAGCTCGAGAGGGCAGCCGAAGTGGGGCTTATAAACCACTCTCGAGCTCTCTCAGCTAGCGAGGTGGTACTAAACTTTTGACGCGGGGCAGCACAAGGCCTTTCGTCCCGGTTGGTGCCACCAACCGCGACTAAAGGGGTGCATTGGTCACGGTTCATGGCACCAGTCGGGACCAATGCCCCCCTTTAGTCCCGGTTGGTGGCACCAACCGGGACCAAAGGCCTCCGCTTCCCGCCATTTGGGCTGCTGAAAAGAGACCTTTGGTCCTTGTTGGTGGCACCAACCGGGACTAAAGGGGGGCATTGGTCCCGGTTTGTGCCACGAACCGAGACAAATGCTCTTGGTATATAAGTGGCACTTGGAAATTTTGCAGAGTTCATCACACCAGTTGCCCCCGACGACGCCGAGCACATCGACGCCGCCAGGCTGCTCCACCTCGCCGTCTACGCCGCCGCCGCCAACGCCGTCGCCACCCCGAGCCCACGCCGTCCTCGTCGCCGGCATCCTCGAGCCCGCCGTCCTCGTCGTCCCTGTCGCCGCGTGCCTCCCCGAGCCCACCCTCCTCGTCCCTGTCTCCCTGTGCCGTCCCCGTCACCGCGTGCCGCCCCGAGCCTGCCGTCCTCGTCGCCGGACTCCTGCCATCGGCACCCCCCTCAAAGTGAGCCCCCCCTTTCCCATGGTCCCGATCGAGCGCCGCTCTTGCGCCCAAGCGTCCTTGCTCTCTGCCTCTGCTCCATGGTCGCCGCCGGCCCCGACGCATTGAAGAGCATAAGGAGAGGAGGAGGAGAGGAGAGGAGAAGGAGTGGAGCAGCAGCAACAACACGCCCCTGCTCCATGCTCTGAAATTTCTGAATTTTTTTTCAGATATGAACAGTGCATATAGAGGGTGTTTGATCAAATGCTAGATGGCTTTGGGCATTTTTGGAATTTAGGATATTTTTTGTGGTGAGGTACTGATGTAAGACAAAGGTGATGGCAAAAGTTCAGAATTTTTGGATTGGTTTAGAATAGGTTTTCAGCAAGGAATTTGAATCTGGTTAAAATTTCATTTGAATGAAATTTGAAAATTTTGAACTATGGATAAGAAGGTTTTTGGTGAAATGGAGTGTGGGTACTGTCATGAAGTTGGAGTAATTTTGTGTTTGTAAAAGAGTTAGGAAAATTTAGAATGTGCTAAATATGTCAAAAATGTTTTTTTGTTCATATACAGAAAGTTTTTATATATGACTATGGATATATGAGTAATGATGATCCATGGATGTGTGCATTGATATATATGTATTTTTGTTCATATCATTTTTTTCCATTTATATATGTATGTGGCTATAGATGGATATATATATATATGAGAAATGATGATCCGTGGAAAAGTTTTATATATCTAGCTAGGAAAGGAAGAAGAAGAAAAAGAATGAGAGGAAAAAGGAAAATAAGAAGAGGAAGAAAGGAGAAGAAGAGGAGAGGAAGAAGAGGAGAAATAAATAAGAAGAAGAAAAAAGAAGAAAAAGAAGAGGAGAAGAAGAAAGAAATAGAGGAGAAGAAGAGAAATCTATTTCTCTTCTTCTCCTCTATTTCTTGTTTCTTCTCCTATTTTTTTCTTCGATCTTCTCCTCTATTAATATCTTCTTCTCCTCTTTTTATTTCTTCTTCGTCTTCTTATTTTTTTTATCGGATATGTCGTTGTCGATATACCCCGTGTCCTGATAACTTCAACACGAGGGGGGGTTCGACCTACCCCCTCCCCGATAATATTATTTTCCCATGTATGTATGCAAAAGTTACATTTTTAGAAAAGTTTTATATATCTAGCTAGGAAAGGAAGAAGAAGAAAAAGAATGAGAGGAAAAAGGAAAATAAGAAGAGGAAGAAAGGAGAAGAAGAGGAGAGGAAGAAGAGGAGAAATAAATAAGAAGAAGAAAAAAGAAGAAAAAGAAGAGGAGAAGAAGAAAGAAATAGAGGAGAAGAAGAGAAATCTATTTCTCTTCTTCTCCTCTATTTCTTGTTTCTTCTCCTATTTTTTTCTTCGATCTTCTCCTCTATTAATATCTTCTTCTCCTCTTTTTATTTCTTCTTCGTCTTCTTATTTTTTTTATCGGATATGTCGTTGTCGATATACCCCGTGTCCTGATAACTTCAACACGAGGGGGGGTTCGACCTACCCCCTCCCCGATAATATTATTTTCCCATGTATGTATGCAAAAGTTACATTTTTAGAAAAGTTTTATATATCTAGCTAGGAAAGGAAGAAGAAGAAAAATAATGAGAGGAAAAAGGAAAATAAGAAGAGGAAGAAAGGAGAAGAAGAGGAGAGGAAGAAGAGGAGAAATAAATAAGAAGAAGAAAAAGGAAGAAAAAGAAGAGGAGAAGAAGAAAGGAATAGTGGAGAAGAAGAGAAAATAGAATATTCTATTTTCTCTTCTTCTCCCCTTTTTTTATTCTTTTTTTTCTTCGATCTTCTCCTCTATTAATATCTTCTTCTCCTCTTTTTACTTCTTCTTCGTCTTCTTATTTTTTTATCGGATATGTCGTTGTCGATATACTCCGTGTCCCGATAACTTCAACACGAGGGGGGGTTCGACCTACCCCCTCCCCGATAACTTATACCACGGGAGCACCCCCGGCCCTCTCGCTCGACCAAAACTCTCGAGGACACCCAAACCCTAGAAAAAAACGATGTCGGTCTCCTACCCCCTCCCGCCGCGCCCCTACCCTTGAAGCGTTGCCGAGGCCACTCCAAACTCGGAATAAGCTAGGTCTACATTTGCCACTAATATATCCACATGCTGTCATGTTTGTCTAATAATTTCCATGTTGTAATATTTGCAGAAACAATGGAGTTCAGACGAGATGAGGAACAAGAACAGGTGTTGGGGGATGTAATCTTAGCCGGAGGTGATGTCATGTCGTATCTTAATGACCATGATGGTCTGGAAGCAGAACAGGAAGAAGAAGAAGCAGGGTACGGTTATCGAAGAATGTAGGAGGAAACACATGATTATGATGGCTCCGGTGACCCAATGCTGGTGCAAGAAGGAGCCCGTGATGACGGCTCCGGTGACCGAACAGAGTCCGGCAAGGTAAATATATTAGTTAAGCCTGTGATGGCTAGCTAATTGATGCATTCATTATTTTGGTATGTACACATATTAATTAACTCTCGTCTAATTCTTCTTTTTTCTAGCCCTCCGGATCGAGCACAACTTCGGTAAAGAGACAAGGCCCAAAGAAAAAGTTGCGCTCGGATGAAAGGTTTGAGATCACAGAAATCGCGCGCGATGGCATGCCGATTGAACCCATCCAGAGAAAGGAAGCATTTTCTGCTCAGTGCGGGGTTCTTGTTAGGGACAAGATCCCGATCAGCATCCAGCAATGGTATAAGCCTAAGAACGAAGACCCTGAGGTGTCTTATGTCAATGATATGCAGAAAGATGATCTTTGGACTGACTGAAGGCAAATTTCACCCTACCGCCAGAGGAGGATCCGGAGAAGCCAGTTAAAAAGCAATTAATCAAGTCTCATGCCCTTAATAAGATGGCAGAGCTATTCAGGAGGTGGAAGAATGAGCTAAAAACGTTTGTCGACAACGAAGAGACACCAGAATTCATCGGCAGATATGAGAAGATCAGAGATCACTGGCCTGCATTTGTGGCCTACAAGACATCGGAAAAGAGTAAGAAGATGTCGGTGACAAACAAGAAAAATGCTGCAAAGAAGAAGCTTCACCATCGCACGGGGTCAGGTGGCTACCTCAAAGCCCGGCCTAAGTGGGCCAAGGCTGAGAATGATCTGCTTGATAAAGGGATCGAACCAGAGACAATGAACTGGCCAGACCGTTGCCGGACTTGGTTCTTCGGGGTTGGCGGAACCATGGACCCTGTATCAGGGAAATGCGTTTGGACGGACAAGCAAATGAACATACCAGTCAAGAAGCTAAAGCACTATATCGATGCAGCGCGGCAAGGGACGTTCGTTCCAGACAGAGAGAACGACGAGCTCACAATGGCCCTCGGGAATCCTGAGCACCCTGGACTGACACGAGGCACGCCAGTTTCGTGGAAGGCTGGTTGGGTTCTGCTCTGAAGACTCCATGCCTATGGCGGAAGGAGCTCATCAACCTTCCGAACTGGATGCCTCCGCCTCCGCCTCCTCCTCCTCCTCCGGCGAGTCAGGGCACTCCGCCTCCTCCACCGCCTCCTCCTTCGAGGAGTGACGATCAGGGCACTCGGCCTCCTTCTCCGGTGCGTGGTGGCACTCCGCCTCCTTCTCCGCCTGCGCCGGCGCGCCAGAGCAGCTAACCTCCTCCTTCTCCGCCTCGTCAGCAAGGGCGGAAGAGATCCGTCGCCGCTCTGGCTGCTCCGGCGCGTCGTAGTCCTTCTCCTCCTCCTCGTAAGCAAGGAAAGAAGACAACCGCAGCCGCTCCATCTGCTCTGCCAGTTTCTAGCAGTACAGCCAGAGGCCGGAGGCAATACAGATTCGGTCCTTCTCTGAAGACTCCAGAGAAGTTACCATACGAGAGGACCCCGGAGGAGAACGCCGAGATCGTGCGAGAAGAAGTGAGGAACTTCTTTGAAGGGGTGAAAGCAGAGAAACATCCACCTCCGGAGGAGAAGGTAGATCTGGTGAAAGCGAAGCGCACTCTGGCTGCCCTGAAAAACCAGCAAAGTCTCCGTCGAAAGGCAACTATGAGCGCATTATTGAAAAGTCATTTGTCATAGCGGAGCGGTCGGGAAGTACTATTAGTGATCAAAGGTTAAAAGAACGACGAGCTGGGAAAATAATTGCCCAGCTCGGCGAACAAGTGAACCAATCATGCCCCCTGCTCAAGGTGGCTACTAATGATCCGAGGATGGTGCCCCATTACATCAATCTTGGTGATTTCCTGCCCGACGATGTACATTATGAATTCTTGGAGGTGGAGGAACACAAATACGAGTACGAGAAGCCTCTCGTCAAAGATGAAAGATCTCTAACAATGATGATGCGAAGATTCCATGATTGGTACATGAAAACCTGCAGAGAGTTTGGGGGAGGAATACTTTGACGCTGAGAGTTAGAGAGGAGCATGACCTCGTTGGAATTGAACAGTTGAATGTTTCATTTGAGGACTTCTTCTAGTTTTTCAATCAAAAGGCACTTGATAAAAGCAGCAGTCACTTGCTACTGTCTATAAGTAGTACTACTTCTGTCATTAAGTCTCTCTATATAGGTCAGCTCTTTCATTGCATGTATTTATAATTATCCTCACTATATTATGCAGATTGAAGATCGCCGAATCGAAGAGAAGACAAATCGGTGATATTGGGTTCATTAACACAAATCTCATAGATGCAACTTTGGTTAATATCGTGCCGACGATACCGAGGCCAACTTGCTATGATCGTTGGTAATAAATGAAAACAAAGATATAATACTATTTCCTTACAACTTCAAATGAGTGTTACTTTCTTGTGCATATTCGGTTTCCCTTATTAGTCTAGGTTATAGTAATGTAACTGATGAGTTATGCATGTGTGCACAGGTTCCACTATATTCTCCTAGAGATTAAGCTTGAGCATGGACTAGTAACCGTCTTAGACTCGAGACGAAAAGATCCCCAGGACTATGCGGACATGACTCAAATGCTCGAGAAGTAAGTGAAATCGATCATTATCCACCATATCAGCAACTTTGTTCATTTCCTGATATCAAGTAACTGTTTTCTTTGTCTGGCAGGGTTTGGAGAAAATTCACCAAAAAAGCTCCGGGACTGCCGAAGAAGCTGCAATTTAGACACCCGAAAGTAAGTACTATAGTAACATGTTCCGCGCATCTCCTAGTGAATCAACCGCTAGTTTGATTGACCTCTATTTCTTGTAAAGTGGTTGTGGCAGGAACTAGGGAATGATTTCTGTGGATACTACGTTTGCGAGTCCATCCGCCACACGACCTGTGAACGAGGGTACTATAACGAACAATATGAAGTGCGTAAGCAATAATATTCACAATTTTATTTTATTACCATCATTTGTGTTGAGTTTCATTCATATATATATATATGTATTGACCCCCTTCTTCAAATTAGATCTTTTGGATGTGGGATGAACTCCTGGCACCAGCTCGTATGCGAGCAATTCAAGAGGAATTGGCGGCATTCTTCCTTGACCACGTGATCATTGAAGACGGAGAATACTATGTGGATCATGTGTTCGTATATAATTAGGAGATTATATTGTAAGAGATAATTATTGTATATATGTAGCCAGTAGTGTCGGATAGATATACGAGAACTTGTTTTTCGACCAATCTCTCAGAGAAGGAGAGGTGGTCGATATCACTTCTCTCTGTATGCATATATGTTCATGATGATCTTCTGTTTCCTTCGTTTGCTTACTAGCTAGCTAGCGTGTCTAGTCCTCTCTATACGTATATAGTACGTAGCGTCGACCAAGCACGGACATAAGAGAGGACACTTCTCTCTATCAATTAGCTAGCTAACACAATATATGGAACACTTAAATTAACCTCCCAAAACCCCCCAACCCCCCCCCCCCCTTCAAAAAAAAAACAAAAACCTCAGCCCCTGAAATGCTGTCGCGTGGATGCCTATTGGTCTCGGTTGGTGCCACCAACCGGGACCAAAGGCAAAAAAACAAAAACCTCAGCCCCTGAAATGCTGACGCGTGGATGCCTATTGGTCCCGGTTGGTGCCACCAACCAGGACCAAAGGAAAAAAACAAAAACCTCAGCCCTTGAAATGCTGACGCGTGGATGCCTATTGGTCTCGGTTGGTGCCACCAACCGGGACCAAAGGCCCTCCTGCCTGGGCTCGGCACACCGGTCACGTGGAGGCACATCTGTCCCAGTTCCTGTTTGAACCGGGACTAAAGGGCCAGGGCATTAGTAACGACCCTTTAGTCCCGGTTCAAAAACCGGGACAAAAGGCCCTTACCAACCGGGATAGAAGACCCTTTTTCTACCTGTGCCTGGCTTCCCCATGCTAGGTATTGGATGAGCGACTCGCGTGACGCCGCCAGCAGTGATCTCCGCCGTGCTACCATCATCCGGCACGGACGTCATGGATGGTCGGGGGGCCAGACCCCCGCCAAGAACCGATCCTGCGCCGCCGCAAGGTGCTCCTCCACCCAGGCCGTCGGTCCGTGATGCAAGAACCCTAATGGCTCAGGTCGGGGGCACTTCACGGGTGCGGGACATTATGACCGTGCCCGGTCTCGTTGGCAGTGGGGTGATGACGGCTATAACGCCTATGGGGACGGACAGCACCGGGGTTCTTCAACGGGCGGAGGCCGTGGCTATGCATGGCAGAACGAGGGCGTTGGCGGCCGCGATTTCTATGGCCCTCCGGGAGGTTTCGTGGAGGGGCCAGCTGGTCTTACCTACCGTCCACGCGGCAATTATTGCTATAACCGGGGATGGAGGGAAGGTGGTAGACGACCGCCCCCGCCTAGACCTCCACCACCTTCGGCCCAGACGACAGAGGTGCAGAAGGCACCGACGACGATTCTTGTGGAAGTGGTGACTAAGCCAGCACTACCGGCGGCTGCCATGGAGGCGGTCATGACATTGGCAACTGTACAGGAGCCCGTGGCTAAGTAGACGGGAACTAAGCAGCGGGATTTGGCTTCTAATAAGAGTTCTGACAAGGCCGCCGGTGAACGTAAGGGTGCGGACAAACGCGACGGGGAAAAATTATCCAAGTGGGCACTTAAGAAGAAAAATTTACCATGTTACAGATGCGGTGAGCCAGGACATTTTATGGTTGAGTGCACCACTGAGCTTTGTGACTATTGTAGTAGATCGCAGCATGTGTCTGCTGACTGCCCACTTCTTTCTGGCCCCAAACTAGTAGTCAACATTTACGGGGTCTGTTGTCAACAGTTAATGTTTTTTGAGTCACCGGAAGTGGCACCTATGGCGCATGTGATGGAGAGTTGCTTCCCCGCAGTCATCAAGGTTACTAATGGGGTTTTGACAGAGGCTCAGATTGTAAGACAGTTGCGGGACTTGGTGCCAGGTGATTATGAGTGGGATCTTGTTAAGTTGGAGGACCAGACTTACAAGGTTGATTTTCCCACTAAGGAGGACCAGTTGCATGTTCTCAAGTATGGCTTATGCATATTATAGAGTACGAATATTATCATTGCTTTTGATGAGTGGAAAGAGAAGGAGCCCGAGGGTATACTGTTAGAGAAGGTATGGGTGCGCTTCTTTGGGGCACCGCGCAAATATATTAATCATTTTTTGGTTGCTTGGAGCTTGGGGTCGCTTACTGCCAAGACGGAGCAGGTTGACATGCCTTTCACCCGTGCTCATGGAGCGGCGAGGTTACTTGTCAGCGTGGTCAGTTTGCAGCACGTGCCGGATGTGGTCAAGTGGACACATGCCGGGGTTACATATGTGCTTGAGATTGAGACTGAGGATACACAAGTACCACAGGAGGGAGATGATCTTCAGGATATGGATACGACTGAGGGTGATGGAGGAGCCCCCGACAATCAGGACAAGGGGACTGAGAGTAATCCGCAGGACTTGGCGAAGTGGCCAGAGTCATAGTCGGACAAGGCGGAAACTGCCAAGGAGCTGTCATCCACGACACCGGTTAACACACTCTGGTTTGGTTCTTTTGCAACTCGGTCTGCACCTAGTCAGTTATGGAGTAACCGAGTTGAGGCAGATAATCCAGAGGAGCTCGAGTTACCATCGATATTGTCTCCTACTTCTGGTTCGCCTATTGTACTTGTGTCCCACAGGGTTGATTCCGATATTCTGGACTTGCAGGGCTGCGGTCTCCCGTTGGCGAGTGGGGGTGGTGGGTAGGAGGCTACCACTCCCAGCCCAATTATGACTGTACAGGTCAGCTGGGGGAGGGGCGCGAGTTAGAGATCCGCCCTACTATCTCACCACAGGCAAGCTCTGGACATCTTGGTTCGGTGCACAGGCAGGAGGCCAGCACTGTTCCCTCGCCGACATCGTCTGCGCACTCCGTCATCGGTTTGGGGGAGAGGGACTATGGAGCAGGTGGCTCCATAGTCATTCTCTCCCACCATTGCGGCTGGAGTGGCTCGTGAAGCCGCGCCTATCCCTTCTTCACCGGCAACTGGGATAGGCGTCTCTGTGGGGAGCACTCACCTAGGGAGAGGACTATAGAGGAGTTCATTTCCTTTGGCGGGATTCTGGATCCGGTAGTGTCTGGCAGGTGTGTCAGAAACCGGATCTAGGAACAACCTGATGTTGATGACCTGCAGTTAGCGCGCGCCAAGAGGGCGGCCATGCTTCGAGATGTCGAGGCAACTACAGATATGTCTTTTGATACAAGTTGTTCAATTATGCATTTCTCTGAGCAGGAAATTATTTATAAGGCAAACAACTTAGGAATAGCTTTGGGTTCAAATGAAAAAGAGGTAGTGAAATTTGTTAACGATCTTTTGGATTTAGAAGCAGAACGGGCCTCTGAAATAATTCGAATCCTTGCATCACTTAAACTTATGCATGAGGATGACATGAACAACTTAGGAATGGTAGCCCTTGAGAACTTGCAATAATCTTTTACCTAGTGATGATGCCGAGGATGAGGAGGGATCCGAGATTATGGAAACTGTAGAGCCTCTAGTGACGAAGGTCACTGTCTTGTGTCCTATTGAGCATACGGTTTTGGAGGGTCCTGGGGAGAAGCCTAAGCGATCCTGGAAACAAAAAATCTATCCTATGAACTTCAGCGGTTCATAGAAGCGCTAGGGTTAAACTGAAGAAAAAATTCCATGATGACTTATGAAAGAAATCTTTTGGAATAGCAGAGGTCTGGCTGACTTGGCTAAATGAAGGTTCTTGGAGAAAACAACAATAGAGAAACAATTAGATTTTATTGCGCTTTTGGAAACACGATGGGATAATTTTACTTCACAATTTCTTGGAACTTTATCCGGAGGAGTTGATTTCGATTGGCACGTCTTACCTCCTAGAGGAAGATCTAGTGGGATCTTACTAGGGGTTCGGTGTGAAACACTTGAGGTCCTTAACGTGGTTCTGGGAGATTTTACGGTTAAGTTTCGGGTGAGATCAAAATTGGATGGTTTTCGATGGTCTCTCATGGATGTGTATGGAGCAGCACAGCCTGCACTTAAGCCAGATTTCTTGGCTGACTTGGTGCGGATTTGTGGAGATGAGAATCTACCAATCCTGCTCGATGGTGATTTCAATATAATTCGGAGGAGAGATGAAAAGAACAATTATAATTTTGATGGTCGGTGGGCTATGATGTTTAATATGATTATCGAGTCTTAATTTGAGAGAAATCGAACTCACCGGTAGACAATTTACTTGGGCCAACTCGTTGCCCACTCCAACTTATGAGAAGTTGGATAGGGTACTTGCTAGTGTGGAATGGGAACAAAAATATTCTTTGGTGCCGGTCCATGTGATGGAAAGAGCGATCTCAGACCATACACCATTGTTTGTAGATTCAGGAGAGGCTACACATATTGTGAACAAGAATGCTTTCTCTTTCGAACTAGGTTGGTTCGAGAAAGAAAACTTCTTGGAGATCATTGCACGTGAATGGGCCATTCCTGTTAGCGGAAGCACTAGTCTTGAGAGATGGCAAAATAAGATCCGACATTTGAGACGGTTTTTGCGAGGTTGGGCCAGAAATGAGAGTGGGATTTACAAACAAGAAAAAGAGCGACTTACTCGTTTGATCGAAGCTTTAGATTTAAAAGCTGAAACTAATATGCTTACGGTGAATGAGCAAAGTTCGAAGTCCGAAGCTGAGCAAGGCCTGCGAGCTCTTCTTAGGGAGGAGGAGCTCAAATGGGCACTGCGTGCCAAAGTGCTTAAGTTTGTCCAAGGGGATGATAATACACAATTTTTCCATATGATTGCGAATGGCAAACATAGGAAGAAGAAATGATTCAGCTTGAACAAGATGAGGGGACAATTTTGGGGCATGAGAATCTGAAAGCTTATATCTCTAACTACTATAAAAAACTATTTGGCCATCCGAAAGCTAGTGCGGTGACCCTAAATGAAACTGTTATTGGAGATATTCCTCAGCTCCAGGTAGAAGAGAACGATATTTTAGCTGCACTGTTTATTGAGAAGGAGATTCTGGATGCAATCTCACAAATGAAATCGAAGAAAGCATCGGGACTAGATGGGTTTCCAGCTGAATTCTATAAGAAATGCTGGCATATTATTAAAGATGATCTTATGCCTATGTTTCATGATTTCTTTAACGGTCATTTAGAGTTGTTTCATCTTAACCTTGGTATGATTACATTATTGCCAAAGAAAGAAGAGGCTATTCGGATTGAACAGTTCGGGCCAATTTGCCTTCTTAACGTGAGTTTCAAAATCTTCAAAAAGGTGGAGACCAATAGATTGACACAGATCGCGCATTCAGTGGTACAACCGAGCCAAACAGCGTTCATGCAAGGGCGTCATATACTGGAAGGGGTGGTCGTTTTGCATGAAACGTTACATGAGATCCATTCGAAGAAGCTTGATGGGGCTGTATTCAAAGTGGATTTCGACAAGGCGTATGATAAAGTAAAGTGGTCCTTCCTACAACAGGCAATGCGCTTGAAAGGATTTAGCGAGGTCTGGCAGAACCAAGTGGGTTCTCAAGTCCAGAAGGGTAGTGTCGGAATCAAGGTTAACGATGATATTGGTCATTATTTTCAGACACACAAGGGTTTCAGACAAGGAGATTCCATGTCTCCTCTCCTATTTAATATAGTGGCCGATATGTTAGCCATTCTCATTGGCAGGGCCAAACAGCATGGGCAAGTGGAGGGGTTAGTTCCTCATCTAGTTGAGGGAGGAGTATGCATTCTATAGTATGCTGACGACACTATCTTATTTATGGATCACGACATTGCTAAGGCACGTAATATGAAACTTATTTTATGCCTATTCGAACAATTGTTTGGCTTAAAGATAAACTTCCATAAAAGTGAATTGTTCTGCTTTGGGAAGGCCAAAGACGAACAAGATACATATAGACAATTGTTTGGATGTGAATTGGGCTCTTTACCCTTTAGTTATTTGGGCATACCGATCCATCACCGTAAGTTATCTAATAAAGAATGGAAATGTATCGAAGATCGAATAGAAAAAAAGCTGAGCTGCTGGAAGGGTAAGCTCATGTCTTATGGAGGTCGGCTAGTGCTGATTAACTCAATACTGACTAGTATGCCGATGTTCCTACTATCGTTCTTCGAAGTTCCAAAAGGGGTACGAAAACGACTTGATTTCTTCAGATCTCGATTCTTCTGGTAGTCAGATGAGGCCAAGAGGAAATACCGTCTCGCGTGATGGGAAATCCTTTGTCGACCAAAAGACCAGGGCGGGCTCGGTATTGAGAACTTAGAGATCAAGAACAAATGCCTTATGAGCCAATGTCTCTACTGGTTAGAGACTGAACCGAAAGGCATGTGGGCACAGATTTTGCGTAATAAGTACCTACAGTCGAAAACACTAGCTCGGTTTACCATGAGACCAACCGACTCTCCATTCTGGAAAGGGCTCATGAGACTGAAGGACTTGTTCTTTCATAGGGTCAAATTCCTAGTTGGCAATGGGATGTCAACAAGGTTTTGGGAGGATACATGGTTAGGAGAGACGCCCCTGGCCATCCAGTATTCCACCGTGTATAACATCATGCAACATAAGGAGGATTACGTAGGCACCGTTCTACATACGAGTCCATTGAATATTCAGTTCAGACGAGCGTTAGTTGGTGAGCATTGGACTGCATGGATGCACTTGGTTCGAAGATTGATAGATGTTCAACTCTTCGACCAACAAGATTCGACGCAATGGAAACTAGCTAGGAATGGAGTTTTTACGGTAAAATCTTTTTATATGGATCTGGTTAATTCCGGCCCAATCTCGAGATCGCTTCATATTTGGAAGATTAAGGTTCCTTTGCGCATTAAAATCTTTATGTGGTTTGTCCACAAACAAGTATTCTTACAAATGACAACTTAATCAAGAGGAGATGGGTAGGTAGTCCACGATGTTGTTTTTATGATCATGATGAAACAATACAACATTTATTTCTTGAATGCCCACTCGCCAAATTATTGTGGAGATCGATTCATATAGCCTTTAAGATTACACCTCCAGTTGACATTACAGCGTTGTTTGGAACATGGTTAACTGGGGTTGAACATACTACGGCGGCCTGTATTCGAATCAGAATATGTGCGCTTTTATGGGCTATATGGAATTGCATGAATGATTTGATATTTAACAAACAAAAAAATTTATCTTTCTTGCAGGTCATCTTCAAAGCTACCGCTTGGATCCGTACATTGTCCTTACTCACTCCTATGGAATCCAGGGAGCCATTGGTTACTAGGTGCAACCACTGGGAGATGGTAGCACGGGCTTTATTCAACCGGTTCGGATGGCGGTCGCTTAACAGGATAGGAGTCTAGGGAACTTATCCTTCTTTTTGCCATTCTGGTTATGATTGTCGGCATGAACTTTGTTTCTATTCTATTTTTTCTCCACTTGCGAGCTGTAATACTTTGACGACTTTGTGTTACTTTGCGAACTTTTAATAAAATGGCTGCATGCATCATTATGATGCAGAGGCCGAGGGTATGCCTCCATTTCCAAAAAAATACACAGGATGCAGATCCTAGCACATCGGCCAGAGGGTGCTATGCAAGTCAACACCACACCAGGTCCTATTGGCGAGCTTGCGTACACCTCCAATGCTACATCACAACACACAGAAACGACCTCATTAGGCGCGACACAGCCAACCCGTGCTACCACTTAGGCTAGCCATAGTGGGGTAACTTAGATAGTAACTTAACACATCTCAGAACAATTTTGCTTATGTGGCAAATATTTAATAAGGAAAGAGGTGCTTGTGGTAACATAATATGTTACTGTATCATAGCGCGTCCCGAGACAAAATGAGTCTATAAACTAATAAATGAAGCAACCTATGACACTACTACTATGTTACTTTACGCTATGTAGTAATTTAGACTAGTGTCATATGCATAACACTAGTATAAGTTACTCTCCACTATGATCAGCCTTAGAGCTCTAAGGGCCGTGTACGAAGCGCATATAGCTAATCTCGTGTGTGTCCAGCCAACACCCGCCACCACACCGACCCACACATCTAGCTCTTACATCACCCTGAAGGAGAGCCACCACATCTCGCCGGTATTCTGGACCGCTTGCGGCCATTTGGATCGAGCCTCGCGAATATCGCGGAGGCCTAGAGGGAACCATGGATGGGGGATCTTGTCTAGGTCCTGGTCGCATTGGAAAGCAATCAGGAGAGCCCTTGGGCTTCTTTTTATCCTAAGCCAAATAACAAGTCGTTTGGGCAATGCACTTACCGAACACATCACCGCACATCTAAGGCAGTACCTACTGAAAAAGGCTTTCGTCCTGGTTTATATATAAAGAAAAGATTCACATCACCGGGTACAAACGCACGCCACCACCACACACACTTCAAGGCAAGGAACAAAGGCGCTGAGCGCAGCAACACCACCCTAGCACTGCTACCATGAAGAGATGAAGCCGCATACGACGAACCGTGAACTCCACGGCGGCGCTTTCAGAAAGGATACGACATCGGAATGCCGCCACCGCCCGATTCAAGGATCAGAGTTTCCCCCGGAGCTGCACGACGGGCTGTGAGATCCGCAACGACGCCTTCAAGAAGGGAGTGAGCTTCGCCGCCGCCGGTCCGTCCGAAGACAGAACATGTTTTCACCCCAGCCAACACTCACCGCCACCGAACGCCACACCCCGGCTACCATGCCGCCCACACAGCCATGGCCACCAGGCAGCATCAAAGCCACTGTCTCTGCCCAAGAGCACCGCACTACCGCCTCCAGGGCCGCTGCCATGGCATCCAAGACCTTGACACCACCTCACCCGAGACCCGCCACTACCCCAACCAGAGAGACGGGCGCAAAGGTCCCACCTTTCGCACCCCTGGGCGACCCCCAGCGCCAAGACCCAATAGGCCGGCCAGCACAGGCATCCATCGACCTTTCCTACAACCCCGAGCGCGAGACGAGCTCGGTCCTCCAGCACCGAGAGGGGGACGAGGTCAGTCCTGCTGCACCTTGTGCGAGACGAGCTCGGTCCTGCTGCATTGTGCGCGAGACGAGCTCGGTCCTGCTGCACCGGGGGCGAGACACGCGATGGACAGTAGATGGGAGAGGGCCAGCCCTTCGATGGAAGAAACGTCCGGGTGCCGAGGATATGGGATGAAGGCCGAGACGGATCGATTGCAGATGAGTCGACGCCGGAGAAGTCGGCCGCCGCCATAGGCAGATCCGCTGAGCCACCGGGAAGCCGCCACGACACCAGGAGGCCGCCACCATGTGTCGGGCCTCCCCACGCCGCCGCCCCCGGCTGGAGCAATGACAAAGCTAGACCGCTACCCTACCCGCGTCCCCTGGCGAGCTCCAACCACTGGAGCCGCTGGGCACGCACCACCGAAGCCAAGCGCCACCGGCCGACCCCCACTGCCAGATCCAGCAGGAGGCTGTTCAAGGAAATATGCCCTAGAGGTAATAATAAAGTTATTATTCATTTCCTTATATCATGATAAATGTTAATTATTCATGATAGAATTGTATTAACCGGAAACATAATACATGTGTGAATACATAGACAAACAAAGTGTCACTAGTATGCCTCTACTTGACTAGCTCGTTGAACAAAGATGGTTATGTTTCCTAGCCATAGACATGAGTTGTCATTTGATTAACGGGATCACATCATTAGGAGAATGATGTGATTGACTTGACCCATTCCATTAGCTTAGCACTTGATCGTTTAGTATGTTGCTATTGCTTTCTTCATGACTTATACATGTTCCTATGACTATGAGATTATGCAACTCCCTTTTACCGGAGGAACACTTTGTGTGCTACCAAACGTCACAACGTAACTGTGTGATTATAAAGGTGCTCTATAGGTGTCTCCGAAGGTACTTGTTGAGTTGGTGTATTTCGAGATTAGGATTTGTCACTCCGATTGTCGGAGAGGTATCTCTGGGCCCTCTAGGTAATGCACATCACTATAAGCCTTGCAAGCAATGTGACTAATGACTTAGTTGTGGGATGATGCATTACGGAATGAGTAAAGAGACTTGCCGGTAACGAGATTGAACTAGGTGTTGAGATACCGACGATCGAATCTCGGGCAAGTAACATACCGATGACAAAGGGAACAGCGTATGTTGTTATGCAGTTTGACCGATAAAGATCTTCGTAGAATATGTAGGAGCCAATATGAGCATCCAGGTTCCGCTATTGGTTATTGACCAGATATGTGTCTCGGTCATGTCTACATAGTTCTCGAACCCGTAGGGTCCGCACGCTTAAAGTTTGGTGAGATCGGTATTATGAGTTTTTGTGTTTTGATGTACCAAAGGTAGTTCAGAGTCCCGGATATGATCACGAACATGACAAGGAGTCTCGAAATTGTCGAGACGTAAAGATCGATATATTGGACGACTATATTCGGACACCGGAAGTGTTCCGAGTGGTTTCGGATAAAAACCGGAGTACCGGGGGGTTACCGGAACCCCCCGGGGAGTTAATTCAGCCTCATGGGCCTTAGTGGGAGAAGAGGAGGGGCGGCCAGGGCGGCCACGATCACCCTCCCCCTCTAGTCCGAATTGGACAAGGAGGGGGGCGGCACCCCCCTTTTTCCTTCTCATCCTCTCTCCCTTCCTTCCCTCTCATACTCCAACAAGGAAAAGGAGGAGTCCTACTCCCTGGCGCGCCCTCCTCCTGGCCGGCCGCCTCCCCCTTGCTCCTTTATATACGGGGGCAGGGGGCACCCTAGAACACACAAGTTGATTAGTTGATCTATTCCAGCCGTGTGCGATGCCCCCCTCCACCATATTCCACCTCGGTTATATCATAGCAGTGCTTAGGAGAAGGCCTGCGTCGGTAGCATCATCATCACCGTCACCACGCCGTCGTGCTGATGAAACTCTCCTGTGAAGGTTTGCTGGATCCGAACTCGCGAGACTTCATCGAGTTGAACGTCTGCAGAACTCGGAGGTGCCGTGCGTTCGGTACTTGGATCGGTCGGATCGTGAAGACGTACGACTATATCAACCGTGTTGTGCTAATGCTTCCTCTTTCGGTCTACGAAGGTACATGGACATACTCTCCCCTCTCGTTGCTATGCAGCACCATGATCCTGAGTGTGTGTAGGAATTTTTTTGAAATTACTACGTTCCCCAATAGTGGCATCAGAGCCTGGTTTTTTGTGTAGATCTTATTGCTACCTCTTGAGCACTACGTTGGTTTTCCCCGAAGAGGAAGGGATGATGTAGCAAAGTAGCGTAAGTATTTCCCTCAGTTTTTGTGAACCAAGGTAGCAATCCAGTAGGAGGCTACGCGCGAGTCCCTCGTACCTGCACAAAACAAATAAATCCTCGCAACCAACGCAAATAGGGGTTGCCAATCCCTATAAGGCCACTTACGAGAGTGAGATCTGATAGATATGATAAGATAATATTTTTGGTATTTTTGTGATAAAGATGCAAAGTAAAATAAAGGCAAAGTAAAAGCAAAAGGAAATAACTAAGTAGTAGGAGATCAATATGATAAAGATAGACCCGGGGGTCATAGGTTTCACTAGTGGCTTCTCTCGAGAGCATAAGTATTCTACGGTGGGTGAACAAATTACTGTTGAGCAATTGACAGAATTGAGCATAGTTATGAGAATATCTAGGTATGATCGTGTATATTGGCATCACGTCCGAGACAAGTAGACCGACTCCTGCCTGCATCTACTACTATTACTCCACTCATCGACCGCTATCCAGCATGCATCTAGAGTATTAAGTTAAAAACAGAGTAACGCCTTAAGCAAGATAACATGATGTAGAGGGATAGACTCATGCAATATGATGAAAACCCCATATTGTTATCCTCGATGGCAACAATACAATACGTGCCTTGCTGCCCCTACTGTGACTGGGAAAGGACATTGCAAGATTGAACCCAAAGCTAAGCACTTCTCCCATTGCAAGAAAGATCAATCTAGTAGGCCAAACCAAACTGATAATTCGAAGAGACTTGCAAAGATAACCAATCATACATAAAAGAATTCAGAGAAGATTCAAATATAATTCATAGATAGACTTGATCATAAACCCACAATTCATCGTTCTCTACAAACACACCACAAAAAGAAGATTACATCGAATAGTTCTCCATAAGAGAGGGGGAGAACATTGTATTGAGATCCAAAAAGAGAGAAGAAGCCATCAAGCTACTAACTATGGACCCGTAGGACTGAAGTAAACTACTCACACTTCATCGGAGAGGCTATGGTGTTGATGTAGAAGCCCTCCGTGATCGATGCCCCCTCCGGCGGAGCTCCGGAATAGGCCCCAAGATGGGATCTCATGGATACATAAACTTACGGCGGTGGAATTAGGGTTTTGGCTCTGTATCTGATCGTTTGGGGGTATGTAGGTATATGTAGGACAAGGAGTACGTCGGTGGAGCAACAGGGGGCCTACGAGGGTGGAGGGCGCGCCTAGTGGGGGTGGGTGTGCCCCCCTACCTCGTGGCCTCCTCTTTTCTTTTTTGACGTAGGGTCCAAGTCTCCCGGATCATAATCTTCCTAAAAATCACATTCCCGAAGGTTTCATTCCGTTTGGACTCCATTTGATATTCCTTTTCTTTGAAACCCTAAAACAGGCAAAAAATAGCAATTCTGGGTTGGGCCTCCGGTTAATAGGTTAGTCCCAAAAATAATATAAAAGTGGATAATAAAGCCCAATAATGTCCAAAACAGTAGATAATATAGCATGGAGCAATCAAAAATTATAGATACGTTGGAGACGTATCAAGCATCCCCAAGCCTAATTCCTGCTCGTCCTCGAGTAGGTAAATGATAAAAACAGAATTTTTGATGCGGAGTGCTACTTGGCATAATTTTAATGTAATTCTTCTTAATTGTGGTATGAATATTCAGATCCGAAAGATTCAAGAAAACAGTTTAATATTGACATAAAAATAATAATACTTCAAGCATACTAACTAAGCAAGTATGTCTTCTCAAAATAACATGGCCAAAGAAAGCTATCCCTACAAAATCATATAGTCTGGCTATGCTCCATCTTCACCACACAAAATATTTAAATCATGAACAACCCCGATGACAAGCCAAGCAATTGTTTCATACTTTTGACATTCTCAAAAAAAATTCAATTTTCATGCAATACATGAGCGTGAGCCATGGACATAGCACTATAGGTGGAATAGATGGTGGTCGTGGAGAAGAAAAAAAGGGAGAAGATAGTCTCACATCAACTACGCATATCAACGGGCTATGGAGATGCCCATCAATAGATATCAATGTGAGTGAGTAAGGATTGCCATGCAACGGATGCACTAGAGCTATAAGTATATGAAAGCTCAAAAAGAAACTAAGTGGGTGTGCATCCAACTTGTTTGCTCATGAAGACCTAGGGAAATTTGAGGAAGCCCGTCATTGGAATATACAAGACAAGTTCTATAATGAAAAATTCCCACTAGTATGAAAGTGATAACATGAGAGACTCTCTACTATGAAGATCATGGTGCTACTTTGAAGCACAAGTGTGGTAAAAGGATAGTAACATTGTCCCTTCTCTCTTTTTCTTTTTTTTATTTGGGCCTTTTCTCTTTTTTTAGGCCTCTTTTCTTTTCCTTTTTTTCCGTCCGGAGTCTCATCCCGACTTGTGGGGGAATCATAGTCTCCATCGTCCTTTCCTCACTGGGACAATGCTCTAATAATGATGATCATCACACTTTTATTTTTCTTACAACTCGAGAATTACAACTCGATACTTAGAACAAAATATGACTCTATATGAATGCCTCCGGCGGTGTACCGGGATATGCAATGACTCATGAGTGACATGTATGAAAAAATTATGAACGGTGGCTTTGCCACGAATACTATGTCAACTACATGATCATGCTAAGCAATATGACAATGATGGAGTGTGTCATAATAAACAGAACGATGGAAAGTTGCATGGAAATATATCTCGGAATGGCTATGGAAATGCCATAATAGGTAGGTATGGTGGCTGTTTTGAGGAAGGTATATGGTGGGTATATGATACCCGCGAAAGGTGCGCGGTATTTAGAGAGGCTAGCAAAGGTGGAAGGGTGAGAGTGCATATAATCCATGGACTCAACATTAGTCATAAAGAACTCATATACTTATTGAAAAAATCTACAAGTTATCAAAGCAATGTATTACGCGCATGCTCCTACGGGGATAGATTGGTAGGAAAAGACCATCGCTCGTCCCCGATCGCCACTCATAAGGAAGACAATCAATAAATAAATCATGCTCCGACTTCATCACATAACGGTTCACCATACGTGCATGCTACGGGAATCACAAGCTTCAACACAAGTATTTCTCAAATTCACAACTACTCAACTATCACAACTTTAATATCACCATCTTCATATCTCAAAACAATTATCAAGCATCGAACTTCTCATAGTATTCAACACACTCATAAGAAAGTTTTATTATTATCTTGTATACCAAGCATATTAGGATTTTAAGCAAATTACCATGCTATTTAAGACTCTCAAAATAATCTAAGTGAAGCATGAGAGATCAATAGTTTCTATAAAACAAATCCACCACCGTGCTCTAAAAGATATAAGTGAAGCACTAGAGCAAAATTATATAACTCAAAAGATATAAGCGAAGCACATAGCGTATTCTAACAAATTCCAAATCATGTATGGCTCTCTCAAAAGGTGTGTACAGCAAGGATTATTGTGGTATACTAACAAATAAAGACTCAAATCATACAAGACGCTCCAAGCAAAACACATATCATGTGGCGAATAAAAATATAGCTCCAAGTAAAGTTACCGATAGAAGTAGACGAAAGAGGGGATGCCTTCCAGGGCATCCCCAATCTTTGGCTTTTAGGTGTCCTTAGATTATCTTGGGGGTGCCATGGGCATCCCCAAGCTTAGGCTCTTGCCACTCCTTGTTCCATAATCCATCAAATCTTTACCCAAAACTTGAAAACTTCACAACACAAAACTTAAAGTAGAAAATCTCGTGAGCTCCGTTAGCGAAAGAAAATAAAAGACCACTTCAAGGTACTGTAATGAACTCATTATTTATTTATATTGGTGTTATACCTACTGTATTCCAACTTATCTATGGTTTATAAACTATTTTACTAGCCATAGATTTATCAAAATAAGCAAACAACAAACGAAAAACAGAATCTGTCAAAAACAGAACAGTTTGTAGTAATCTGTAGCTAGCACAAGATCTGTAACCCCTAAAATTCTAAAATAAATTGATGGACGTGAGGAATTTATCTATTAATCATCTGAAAAAAAGAATTAACTAAATAGCACTTTCCAAATAAAAATGGCAGTAGTTCTCCTGAGCGCTAAAGTTTCTGTTTTTTACAGCAAGTTCAACAAGACTTTCCCCAAGTCTTCCCAACGGTTCTACTTGGCACAAACACTAATTAAACACAAAAAACACAACCAAAACAGAGGCTAGATAAATTATTTATTACTAAGCAGGAGCAAAAGCAAGGAGTAAAAATAAAATTGGGTTGCCTCCCAACAAGAGCTATCGTTTAACGCCCCTAGCTAGGCATAACAAGCAAGAATAGATCTAGGTATTGCCATCTTCGGTAGGAAATTCTTCAATTAGGCATCTACCATCTTTAGGAATTTCTTTCTATTTATTGATTACAAACTTTTAGGTACAAGATCTAAAAATTCATTTGTAACAAATGGTTCCTTAATGATAGCAAAAAGATTGGGATGAATACTTATAGACTTGAGGTCCGCATCCTTACTGGAGGATTCACCCTTATTTTTAGGAACGTACATAAGCTTGGCAACTTTAGTGGAAGAACTTGGAGTATTCTTTACGGAAGAAAAAGCGGTTCCCAAGTTGGTAATAATATTCTCAAGTTTATCGATCCTAAGGAATCGTGATTTATTTTCTCATTAACTATGGGTTCCTTTTCTTTAATATCTTTCAAAGTAACTCCTACTTTAGATCCATATTGAGAGATTCGGCCGTGGATCTTTTTATCCAAATTTTCAATTAATTCTACGTTAGCAACCTTATTTTCAATAATTTCAAGCCTTTGCATTACACGCTCCAAAGTTAATATAGTTCCATTAACCAAGAGAGGAGGTGACCCAAATAAATCTAACATAGCATTATAAGAATCAAAAGTATGGCTACCCAAAAAATTCCCTCCGGTAATAGTATCAAGAACATAACGGTGCCAAGGAGTAATGCCTACATAAAAATTGCAAAGAAGAACGAAAGTAGATTGCTTCCTAGTAGATCTATTTTGAGCATTGCAAATTCTATGCCAAGCATCTTTTAGATTTTCTCCCTCCCTTTGCTTAAAATTTAGAATTTCATTCTCGGGAGACAACGGAGAAGGTAAGGGACTAGCCATAATGACAAGCAAACAAACTAACACACAAGCAAACAAAAAGCAAGCGAGCAAAAAGAGGCAAATAGATAAAGAGAGGGAGGATAGAGAGAGAGAGAGGCGAATAAAATGGCAAGGGTGAAGTGGGGGAGAGGAATACGAGAGGCAAATGTCAAATAATGTAATGCGGGAGATAAGGGTATGTGATGGGTACTTGGTATGTTCACTTTTGCGTAGACCTCCCCGGCAACGGCGCCAGAAATCCTTTTTGCTACCTCTTGAGCACTGCATTGGTTTTCCCCGAAGAGGAAGGGATGATGCAGCAAAGTAGCGTAAGTATTTCCCTCAGTTTTTGAGAACCAAGGTATCAATCCAGTAGGAGGCTACGCGTGAGTCCCTCGTACTTGCACAAAACAATTAAATCCTCGCAACCAACGCAAATATGGGTTGCCAATCCCTATAAGGCCACCTACGAGAGTGAGATCTGATAGATATGATAAGATAATATTTTTGGTATTTTTGTGATAAAGATGCAAAGTAAAATAAAGGAAAAGTAAAAGAAAAAGGAAATAACTAAGTAGTAGGAGATCAATATGATAAAGATAGACCCGGGGGCCATAGGTTTCACTAGTGGCTTCTCTCGAGAGCATAAGTATTCTACGGTGGGTGAACAAATTACTGTTGAGCAATTGACAGAATTGAGCATAGTTATGAGAATATCTAGGTATGATCATGTATATAGGCATCATGTCCGAGACAAGTAGACCGACTCCTGCCTGCATCTACTACTATTACTCCACTCATCAACCGCTATCCAGCATGCATCTAGAGTATTAAGTTAAAAATAGAGTAACGCCTTAAGCAAGATGACATGATGTAGAGGGATAGCCTCATGCAATATGATGAAAACCCCATCGTGTTATCCTCGATTGCAACAATACAATACATACCTTGCTGCCCCTACTGTCACTGGGAAAGGACACCGCAAGATTAAACCCAAAGCTAAGCACTTCTCCCATTGCAAGAAAGATCTATCTAGTAGGCCAAACCAAACTGATAATTAGAAGAGACTTGCAAAGATAACCAATCATACATAAAAGAATTCAGAGAAGCTTCAAATATTATTCATAGATAGACTTGATCATAAACCCGCAATTCATCGGTCTCAACAAACACACCGCAAAAAGAAGATTACATCGAATAGTTCTCCACAAGAGAGGGGGAGAACATTGTATTGAGATCCAAAAAGAGAGAAGAAGCCATCAAGCTGCTAACTATGGACCCGCAGGTCTGAAGTAAACTACCCACACTTCATCGGAGAGCTATGGTGTTGATGTAGAAGCCCTCCGTGATCGATGCCCCCTCCGACGGAGCTCCGGAACAGGCCCCAAGATGGGATCTCATGGATACATAAAGTTACGGTGGTGGAATTAGGGTTTTGGCTTTGTATCTGATAGTTTGGGGGTACGCAGGTATATATAGGAGGAAGGAGTACGTCGGTGGAGCAATAGGTGGCCCACGAGGGTGGAGGGTGCGCCTGGTGGGGGTGGGCGCGCCCCCTACCTCGTGGCTTCCTCTTTTCTTTCTTGATGTAGGATCCAAGTCTCACGGATCATAATCTTCCTAAAAATCATGTTCGCGAAGGTTTCATTCCGTTTGGACTCTGTTTGATATTCCTTTTCTTCAAAACCCTAAAACATGCAAAAAACAACGATTCTGGGTTGGGCCTCCGATTAATAGGTTAGTCCCAAAAATAATATAAAAGTGGATAATAAAGCCTAATAATGTCCAAAAAAGTAGATAATATAGCATGGAGCAATCAAAAATTATAGATACGTTGGAGACGTCAGTTATATGCATGAGTAGAACACAAGTGAGTTGTGGGCGATACAAGTCATACTTCTTACCAGCATGTCACACTTTGGTTCGGCGGTATTGTTGAATTAAGTGGCCCAGACCGACATTACGCGTACGCTTACGCGAGACTGGTTCTACCGACGTGCTTTGCACATAGGTGGCTGGCGGGTGTCAGTTTCTCCAACTTTAATTGAACCGAGTGTGGCTACGCCCGGTCCTTGAGAAGGTTAAAACAGCACTAACATGACGAACTATCGTTGTGGTTTTGACGCGTAGGTAAGAACGGTTCTTGCTAAGCCCATAGTAGCCACGTAAAACTTGCAACAACAATGTAGAGGATGTCTAACTTGTTTTTGCAGGGCATGTTGTGATGTGATATGGTCAAGGCATGATACTATATTGTATGAGATTATCATGTTTTGTAACCGAGTTATCGGCAACTGGCAGGATCCATATGGTTATCGCTTTATTGTATGCAATGCAATCGCCCAGCGGTAGCGATAGTCGTAGAAGCAATAGTTGGCGAGACGACAACGATGCTACGATGGAGATCAAGGTGTCGCCCCGGTGACAATGGTTATCATGATGGTGCTTCAGAGATGGAGATCACAAGCACAAGATGATGATGGCCATATCATATCACTTATATTGATTGCATGTGATGTTTATCTTTTATGCATCTTATTTTGCTTTGACTGACGGTAGCTTTATAAGATGATCTCTCACTAAATTTCAAGATAAAAGTGTTCTCCCTGAGTATGCATCGTTGCCAAAGTTCGTCGTGCCGAGACACCACGTGATGATCGGGTGTGATAAGCTCTACGTTCATCTACAACGGGTGCAAGCCAGTTTTGCACATGCAAAATACTCGGGTTAAACTTGACGAGCCTAGCATATGCAGATATGACCTCAGAACACTGAGACCAAAAGGGTGACTATTGGTCAGCATGCATTGCTCGTTCTCATAGCCTTCACTATGCTATCATCTTGCTTGAGAGATTCTATCATGTCCTTATTCTCACTGGAAATTGGAAAATTAACCTCCACAGCTACCTCTAAAAATGTTATGTACAGCAGCAAATGCATTATTTGTTTTTTTGGGACAATTTAAAGACTTTATATTTATTACCTGATGATACCACACAACAGCCCATCAGGAAATTTGCAGTGATCAAAGGCAGATCAGTTATAGTTTCACGTATTGCTCGATGAGAGCAGTCAATCATGGTTCATTTTTACATGGCTACTAATTGGTTGGTTACCAAGTTTTCTTGTCCAGCTCACAAAATTGTAACCTTGAAATATCCTAATTGGTTATGTCTACCCAATGATTATGAGTCTAGCCACTAGTCTTGACTAGTCGTGCGAATAGTTGTCGGCTATCTTTTTCATGTAGATGTTTATACATGAACTACGTACTTAGCAAGAAGTATGCGAAAAGATTATTCACATTGTATATGGTGCTAACAAGTCCTCATGGAAGACTAATTTCATATATCAATAACTAACATTTGTTCATTGCAATGCATGCAACAAGTTTGAATGGCAAGGGAAACCATCCTCATCAGCAGTGAAGATAGTGATCACCGAACCACCCCAGATGATGCTTCAGATGGCACTTCACGTGGGAGTGACGGCTATAGCGGTGATGATGACACCTCTAGCGACTATGACACTGATGATAGTTCTGATGGAGATGGAGATGTGGACCACGATCCTATCTTGGCACTACGGGGTAAAGTTCTATTTGGCTGGTCAGATATTAAATGAACCGTGAAATATCGAAAGTTGATGTTTGAGTGACACTTGATTACCACACATTACTTTGTTTGGGTTATAAATGACCTTCCAAATCAACATTGACTGAACTAGAGCTTACATAGAGCAGTGTTTAGTTGTTAGTTTAAATAAATCAAATATTCAATTTTCCCATGTTCTACGAGATATTGCTGGGTGGATGTGATTGGTTTATCTATGTCCTTCATTTCTTGATCATTGGAGTAGGCATTGATCATTAACCCAGTGCTGATGTTCTAGATCTTACGTATAAAATTATTTACTACTCTGTCATCTTAATTTTTTTGATACTAGTCCGGGATACCATGTGAGAAAAGGAACTTTCGAGGATCGCATCTTCTACGGCAACCATGTATTGCTAAATGAGGTTCGGTGGGACTATCTCAAATCCATAGTAAAGCAGTGCCAACCTCCCATACCATACTATGTCAGCACCGTCACTCACTCGGCAGTCATCAGAGGGAAGAGCAAGATAGTAAACACTTGGACTTTTCTTTTTTCAAATCATACTTCACTAGTGAAAATGCCATCATGTAGAGACAGAGAGGAGGACGGGTGTGGTTGTGCAAATCATACTTACTTTTTTTGCGCAAATCACACTTCATTTTTTATGTAACATTATTTATTTCCCTGTGCAATCAGTGCTTCTCAAAGGATTATAGTCAGGCCTACCTCAAAGATTATCTACGAAAGCCCATGGTTGTGCGTGTCACCAATGAACATTTTGAAGGTAATAAAAAGGTCTTGTTCAAGATGGGCAAGAAGGACGGGCGAGAGATCATGACGAAGAACTGGAGAGAAGTCGTTGAGGGCGCCAGAATGTAAGAAGATCAAATGGCTATCTTTAGGTTCATGGAAAGGAGTGGAGGTGGGCTTAGGGTGAACATGTTTAGGGGCATGAGGATTCGTTGACCCGCCGTACTAGTTTGACGCTAGTTTTATAATCTGTATGTACTAGCCAGTAACTGCAAGTTGTTAGTATCAGCTTTAGGGTCCAGTAAGTGCAACTTAGTAGTAATTGGTACTTGTTAGTAACTAGTACTTTGGTGGTATAACTTTTGGGTCCGACTGGATATGAAGATCATCCAGTAAGTGGAACTTGGCAGTAACATGGTGGTAGTATGAACCCTATGTGGCGTAATGTACTTGCTATGCAAGTCCATATACATAACGCAACCTGGTACCCTCCTTGATATAATTACCTTTATGGACTGTAATTATATTTCCTTTTTTTGCCACAGTGATGCTAGTATTTTTAGAATCAAATCTAACCGGTTTTCAAATGGATTAGACAATACTTTCATTTTTGAACGAGGTTTTTGTGTTGGCTAGTACGAGTTATTTGGAAAATGCGGTTTGTATGTGTGTCGCACAAAAAATGCAATGCAAAACAAAAACTTGCGGGTCGAGATGCAATGCAAAAAATGATGTTTCTGTTACTTTTGAGATGGCATGCTATTTTCAAAACAATGTTTTTTTAATTTGACAAATAGTATATACTAAAAAACATGCTATCTTTTAAAAAGCGTAATTAAAAAAATTCTGTTTTCAAAATCAGCACGCTGCTTTCAAAACAGCATATTTAAAAAAGCATGTAATTTTTGAAATTAGTTTAAAAACAGTGTTATATTTTTAAAAACAGCGTTATATTTTCAAAAACAGCATTATATTTTTAGAATGAGGTTGTTATTTTGAAATCAGCATGCTATTTTCAAAAACAACATATTCAAAAGAACATGATTTTTTTAAAATCAGCATGCTATTTTTGAAATCAGCATGTTATTTTAAAAGTAGCATATTGAAAAGAGCATGCTATTTTTAAAATAAGCATGCTATTTTTAAAATTAGCATGATATTTTTGAAAACAGCATGCTATTTTAAAAGTAGCATATTGAAAAGAGCATTATATTTTTAAAAGTACCATGCTATTTTTAAAATTAGCATGATATTTTTGAAATCAGCATGTTATTTAAAATTAGCATATTGAAAAGAGCATTATAATTTTAAAAGTAGCATGCTATTTTTAAAATTAGCATGCTATTTTTAAAATCGGCATGCTATTTTTAAATCAGCATACTCATTATATTTTATTTTCAATTGAACATGCTTTTTTCAAATGAGCATGCTATTTTTAAAATATCAGTTTGCTTACTTTCTATTTGAAAATAAACGATTTCCAATGTTATTTGAAAACGAGGTTTCTATTAATGTTCTATTTTCTTATATATATATATATATATATATATATATATATATATCAATTTTCGGTTTCTATTTTATATTTCAAGTATAAAATTTGACTACACTTTGAACAAATTTCAGCAATGTATTATGTAAAAAATGAAAAAAATACAGAAAACCAACTTTACTAAAAATGCATTGTTTCATCCATGTTGATAAATCATAACTAGCCTACCATGTCGACCCGCCCATAATAAAATGAGGGTGTACCAATCAAACGAGGAATTCAGAAAATAGTGGCAGTCCATCAAATAGGTCTAATACATGAGAAACAAGGTGGATCACGGCATGGAAACTGTCTACTTTAGTTTGTTCCCAATTTTTTGACCCCAGAAATCCTTTTGTTTTCTCTGCTTGACCCTGTGCATCTAAACATCCTGTCTCGACTTCACTTTAGCTTTCCTGCATGAAACAACATTTGTTAATAGGATAGTAAAGAATATTTGAGCATGTATAGTACACTATAACAGAAAAAACACTAACTTCACTAATTTTCTCTTCATAACTACAGAAGCTAACTTGACAGCTCTTATTTGCTCAGCCTGTGGTACATTCCTAGTAGGCCGTTTTGCCTTCATCACCCCTTTGGCCTGTTCTTTACCGTCCTTACTAGAGTCTTTCTTGGAAAAAGTTAAGAAACGTCAACACAGTACTAGCAAATACTCGACTTCTAGAGCGGACATGTAAGTACAGACACTAACTTCACTGGTTTTCCTCGCGCACCCTTGTCATTGTTCTTTTTCGTCCTCTCAGCATTGACATTTGGAGCGCCCTTGCGTTTCATGAAAAAAATGAAATAGATGAATCTGCAGCCAGCATTCGAAAACATGTTTAAGTACGCACAATTGTGCTAATGCCCACTTGTTTGGTTTTGCGTAATCCTCTTCTGCAACCTCCAATGGTCTCTTTCTAGCCCTCATCAGCCCACCATCTTCTGCATCTGAATCTTCCTCTTCTTCCTCATCTGAATATCCCTCTTCTTCTGCATCTGAATCTCCCTCTTCTTCTGCATCTGAATCTTCCTCTTCTTCTGTATCTGCCTCTGTCTCTTCTTCTGTATCTGCCTCTGTCTCTTCTTCTGTATCTGACTCTTTCTCTTCTTTTTGCTTCTTCCTCCTTGTGCTATTTCATTTCCCCAATTTTTTCCTGCGTAAATTGAAGAAAAACATGTGAACACTCTCCGGGAGAACATATTAACACTGTAAGCATGTATGGAAATGAACAATGAGATTAACATGTGCACTAACTTCGTTGCTTTTTTGAATCTTCCTCTTCTTCTATATCTGAATCTGTGTCTTCTTCCGTCTCTGAGTCTTTCTCTTTTCACTTCTTCCTCCTTGTGACCTTCGATTTCACCAATTTGTTCCTGAGTAAATTGAAGAAAAAGAGAGAGAACATATTAACATTGTAAGCATGTATGGAAATGAACAATCACATAAACATGTGCACTAAATTCGTTGCTTTTTCCCTCTCATCCGCTCGCGCCTGGATTTAATCCTCTTGTTTGATTCTTCGGCAGTTGGTCTCCCTTTTGGAACTATTTTGATTGGATTTTCCACGTCATCAGTGCAGCATCCGCGAGCAGCAGAGATGTATGCCAGCAAAGGAACAAACGATGTATGGCCTTCATCCAAATCAGTTTTTTCTCCATCAACCAATATACTCCGGAGGAGCTCCATCACCTGTTGTGACTGTGAATCGCTAGCTGCGACTGTGAATAAAGCGTCACTATCCATGTTGTGTAGTTGATGATACTTATTCATGTGATCAGACCATACATGAGTATTCGCAGTCCTCGAAGAAGGGAACGCTGGCTTGGCATGCATTGTCCATATTTTCTTGACAATTTTTTTTGGAAATGTGCGTCCACCAAGATGATCCAGAATGCAGAATATATGTGCGCATGGGTAATCCTAACTTTTCAACTTTTTACATTTACAAGCTGCATCATCCAGTCTTGCTCCTGTAAACAGACAAGTCACGTGATATATAAAATCCATGGGCTTAGCATCCACGTCTTGTGCATCCAGCTCCTCACTGTCCTTACCTTCCAAGTGATTGGGATCCTTAGCATCTAGGTTTTTGGCATGCAAGTCCACACCATCCTTGCCTTCCAAGTCATTGGGATCCTCAGCATCCAAGTTTTTTGCATGCAAGTCCTCAGCATCCTTACCTTCCAAGTCATTGGGATCCTCAGCATCCAAGTGTTTTACATGCAAGTCCTCAGCATCCTTACCTTCCAAGTCATTGGGATCCTCAGCATCCAATATTTTTGCATGCAAGTCCTCAGCATACTTACCTTCCTTACCTTGCAATTCTCTAGCATCCCTGCCATATGGGACTTTATCATATGGGACTTTGCGCAAAACTCCAAACACGACCAAACCATCACATGCTACCCGGTCCGTGACCTGCCAATTTGTCCCTTCGACAATCTGACGCTTAACCTTTGGAAACATCACAGTTGTATAAATATAAGAGGCAGCAATCTCCAGAGGGTGTGCATTCAGCTTAGTGAAGGGTATCGTATGTGTTGCTACTGCGTCTAATGCTGCTTCATTCTTACGCATTATGGATACACAGTGCTCAACATGCTGCGACAAATCAACAAGCTGCATCTTCCTGTTCAGGTGCACATGAAGCCTTGAGTTGAGAGATTCACTCCTCTGATTACTCATCATGCCTAGGAAATATCTACCCTTTGTGTACGCAGCAGCCCATTTGTGTCGCAGCTCGTACATCCTGTTAACCCATGACGACCTCTTGCCTGTTGGTTTTATTTTGATCCGAACCTTATAAGCCTCCCATCTTTTCTCAAACTCATCAACATCCCAACGATGGTAAATGAATTCCCTAAATTCCTCAAGCTTTTTCCTGCGGAGGTGCATTACCATATTCTCCTCGATATGCCATGTGCATAAACGATGATCTGTTCCAGTCCAGACAGTAGCTATTGCTTTAGCCATTGCACCATCCCCATCGGTGATTGCTGAAATTTGTGCCGTCTGGGACATTGCCTCCAAAAATACATGAAGAAGCCACTGGTATTGTTGGGGATATGACTACTGGAGGTAAACCGGCTAGGAGTGGCTGGGTTAACTCCATGAATATAGAAGCCCATGAAGACGTGAGGATGGTGGCGCTTTACGAAGGCCCAAGGCCCAAAGGCGAGTTAAGGCATGTAGATGTAAACCGACTCTTTCATGTAAATTATATTGTAAGTTAGAAGGAATAGAGACCGAGACGGACACGTTTATGATCCGGCCTCGGGACTCTGTAAACCGGCGGGCGTCAACCTATGTATACAAAGGGATGACCTGGCAGCGGTTTAGGGACAACAGACGACAACTCAAGAACCAGGCAAAGCGGATTCACTCCCTGGTCATCGAAACCCTAGCAATACCAATCACAACTAGACGTAGGCTTTTACCTTCATCGAAGGGGCCGAACTAGTATAAAATCCCTCGTGTCCCTTGTCCGGTTTAACCCCTTTAAGCTAACCCGTAGCGATGGCTCCACAACTAAGTCCTTTCACGAGGACATCTGCCATGACAAACCCATGACAGTTGGTGCCCACCATGGGGCTATCGCACGATGGTTTTGAGTTCTTGAAGGGCAGCTTCGATGGACTCAAGGGATACGTTGTGGGCTGGATGACAAAGATTCGTTGCGGCAAGCTCTACATCGACGACGCAGGATGGGGTCCCGAGGCCGGTTCAATCGAATACGGGTACCGGGTCCCCTTTGGTGGGATTCACGTCAAAATCGGCAAGATCGGCGAACCAGGCCCTGAGCCAGACACCTGCACCGACATCATCGAGATAGCTCAGCGTGCAAGCCCTTCCCTGGTTCAGCCCGCAGCAAGGCATGTTTTCGTAGGTGTCATCCATGGAGCGGAATATGAGGATGGACCGGCATCTGATGGAGAAACCGTTGTCTGTTCTGATGACGAGTCTTCAACCAGAGAGACCGAGTCACTATATTAGTTGCAGGACGGCCAGATTAGCGGAGGTTCCGATGGCAACAGTATTCCGGACCCCCTCGATCTGCCAAACCGGGTCACTGTCTTCATGGCCGGTACACAAGCAGCACATCACTCTTCTACCGCCACGGCAATGCTCTCCGGTTCAGCAACAGCAATGCCAGTGGGAGCAAGGAGCTCTGCGCCGCCTCCCGCTCAGGTTTTTTCTGATTTGTTCGACCCTTTGGCAACACTAATGGCCGCGGAGGTGGACGCGGCAGCCCGAGATCAGCACAACACGGAAATTGCAAAGGTGAAAGATCAGATAACTCAGGCTAAAGCGGACCTGGCAGCAGAGAACGCCAGGATGGCTACGGAATGGGCCGAGTTGGAAGCTCAGGCCTACCGGCTTAGGCTAGATCAGAATGCTTCAGAGGAAGTCATGAGAAGAAGATACCGATTGCATCTCCCGCTGAGTTATGAGCCAAGAAATCTCTTCAATACGCCAGGAGCAGGAACTAGTAACCAGCAAATATTAAACCGGACGGAGGCGCCGGGCACAGGAGCGCCGGTTCAGCCGCGCACGATGGACCCGTCCCGTCAGAGCAACGTTGTGCCACAGTATGTTCCAACTCCCCTCGGGCATTACTCCAACCCATTGGACAACATTGTGGCCGCCGCTTCACGGTTGGCAGCCCTCCCAACCGATGGTGAATCACCAGTTGCAGTTGAGGCACGACGGGCCAGAGATCTCCTTCAAACAGCTATAAACCAGCAGCAGGCATATTCGCACAGTCGTGAGAGGATTCATTCCACCCCCCGTCCAAGCCGGAGCTATAGTAGGCACGTTGAGGATGAACCGGCCGTGTCAAGCAGTGCATGTTGCTGTAACTCGCCACGAGGGCACAACCCGGCAGGGGGAGGTGCTAATGTGCATGATGTGGTGGATCATGGTCGCGCATGTCGAGAGGCTGAGTTAGCAGCTCTGCACGGAGCCCGTCAACCCACGCCGGTTCACCCTACCGCTTCAGTAGAGCCAGGTGTGGTATTCAGTTCCTTAGGGGTGTCGTCTCTCACCGCCGCTTTGCGTAATGTGCGACTGCCCAAAGATTTCAAAGGACCTCGTAAGGTACCCAATTACACCGCCGGTCTGCAACCAGAGGCATGGGTTGAAATTTACGAGATGGCAATGGAGATGTTAGATGTGGATGAAGCGGTATGTGTTAAATACTTCACCATGATGTTGGAAGGAACAACTCGTACTTGGCTGAAGAGCTTACCAACTAACTCTGTCGGATCATGGGCCGAATTGAAGCACCGGTTTATCCAGAACTTCAAGGATACTTGTAAGCAGCTCATGTCAATTGTGGATCTAGCCGCTTGTGTCCAAGAGGATGGGGAGTCCACGACCCATTGGGTAAAGCGGGTCTTAGCTATTTTGCATTCATTGGATCGTATCAATGCAGATAGCGCAGTACTAACGTTGGAGGGCAATTGCCATTTTCTGCCGCTCAAACAGAAGTTAGGAAGGCTCAAACGTCACTGCAATGATATGTCAATGCTTATGGCCGCTTTGGTTAAATACGCCGATTCAGATAATACCAAAGACCCTGACTCAGAGGAGGACAAACCGGGGAAAAGGAAAAAGAACGGCAACACCAAGGCTCAGCAGCATAATCCGGCAGGCCATGGGAACAATGGTAAGCGCAAGGCCGACAACAATTTGGACTTTGTGGCTAACACCAATGCTCAGGAGAATGGTCAGCGCCGTAAGGGCAAGCAGCCCCAGAGAGGCGGAGGTCCAGGCTTCAATTTGGAGCGCCTGTTAAATCAACCCTGTCCAAAGCATGGATCAAAGGACAAGCCAGCATCGCTCCTTTGGAAGGATTGTTATATCATGCGAGATTTCAAGAACTCCAATATGTTTCAGTACGATAATGGCCCACCCGGCAGTTCAGGAGGTGGTTTCCACGGGCCGGGTTACGGAGGCGGCAGCTCCAGTTCAGGATTTTAGGGCAATCAAACTGGACACAGCAATCAAGGGAATCAGGGCAACCAGGGAGGTTACAACCATCAGGGGAACCACCAGCACCAGCAGCAGTCAGGTTATCAGAGCAATCCTAAAACAGTTAAATAGCGGGCAATATCATGTCTTCACCACTAGCTTGTGTAAGCGTGATCAGAAGCTTCATAAGAGGGCAGTGAACTCTGTTGAACCGGCGGTGCCTCAGTATTTGCGCTGGTCTGAGCAACCCATTTTATGGAGTAGAGAGGATCACCCGCTCCGGGTTGACAATCCGGGTCATCTGGCCTTAGTGGTGGCCCCTCAAGTTGGGGGATATAAGTTCACTAAGGTACTCATGGATGGGGGAAGTAGTATCAACATTTTATATTATGATAACTTCCGTCGTATGGGGTTGACAGATAAGAATTTTAAACCATCAAACACCGTTTTTCATGGTGTGGTGCCTGGTAAGTCTGCATATCCTGTGGGCAAGATAGCCTTAGAGGTGGCTTTTGGAGATGGCCATGATTCGAGATCAGAAACATTGACTTTTGAGGTGGTGAAAATCAAAAGTACGTATCACGCTTTGTTTGGGCGACCGGCTCACGCTAAGTTCATGGCAAGGCCGTGTTATGTTTATCTACAGCTTAAGATGCCAGGTCATAAGGGGACCATCACAGTACATGGAAGCAGGAAGATCGCTTTGGAATGTGAGGAAGGTGATGTGGCTTATGCTGAGTCGGTTTGTGCCACGGAGGAGCTGAAGTTTTATAAAGACGAAGTTGATCCGGCAGATATGACTTCTTTGAAAAAGCCAACTACGGAACACGATCCGGCGTTGAAATTTAAATCGGCCATAGATACTAAGATGGTTGATTTTGTTCCTGGTGATTCATCCAAGCAGTTCAGCATTAGCACTAACCTGGATCCCAAATAGGAAAGCGCGCTCATCGAGTTCATCCGTGAGAACCGGGACATCTTTGCATGGAAACCTTCTGACATGCCAGGTGTACCGAGGGAACTCGCTGAGTACACACTTAATATAGATCCTAAGTTTAAACCGGTCAGGCAGTTTCTCCACCGCTTCAATGAAGAAAGGCATAAGGCTATCGGTGAGGAGGTAGCTCGGCTGTTGGCCGCAGGGTTTATCGTGGA